>NW_017259201.1:328855-355739 GCF_001594045.1 Atta colombica
GTTCTCTCTTTAACTTATTGTCCTCTTTTTAATCTATTGTTCCTCTTTCTTACCCATCCTCTTTTTTATCCATTGTAGGATGCAGTTCTCTCTCTTTCACTCATTGCAGTCCTATATTTATTATTTGCGTTCTCTCTTCCTACCGTTACACTCCCTCCCACGTCTTTTCTTCTTGCACGCGATTTAATTAAATAGATATGAATATAAATATTTTATGAATTTTTAATAATACAACTTAGTAACTAATTATAATAATATTTTTTTTAGTAATGTAACACAAAAATGATCAAGCGCGCTTTCTTATTGACTAATTCAATACATATTGAATACTTATTGAATCGCACAATTGAATAGCTATTATTAATTAATTCTTAATTATAGGGAAAGAAGGAAAGAAATCAAAATATATTTTTTTTAAATTTCATGTTTTATTTTTAATTTGATATATTTCTTTTTGGCATTGCGATCATCAGTTGTATATTTTAAATACATTTTATAACGCACAATTCATAACATATTTTACACATTGTATACTATTAGTGATCTAGATTATGTAAAGAATCTGTATCTTCGTAATCACCATCCAAAGTCTCAATAGTCATTCGCGTTTTTCACGTTCTTTAATGTATACGAGAGGCTACGTATGTATGCATGTATGTACAAGGTGTTGCATCATCATATATAGGTCAATATGACGGGTTGCCCATTCGAAACAGAGCATAAGGTAACTCAAACTTGCGTAGATTTCGGCATACAATCAATAACACCTTTTTTTCCAATACAGTTCGTAGCACATCAAATTGTGATGTATTTATGACGAATTTCCGTAGAAATAGAATATTATTATAAAACAGAAGCCGAAGTTACAAAATATAGGTATAAAAATAAATTTTATCATAAAAACATGTTTTCCTCCTTATAAGAAAAATTCGATCATAGTCGATCATAATTATGTAATATAAGTTAACTACTTGAATTATTTTTACAGAGAATGAAAGTCAGAAATAAATCCTTGTTTAACTTATAGGTTAAACAAAGACATCTATTGTATAAGTACAGACTAAACGCACGGTATAAATTAAGCCATTGAAAAAGAGAAATTTAAATTTTTTTTACTTTAGAAACCGTTCAAATGTTAATTCATCATGAGACGACAGTCACAAGTTTTTAATTTATTAATATTCGAACCATTTTTATTTCAAAAACCTCGCAATCAATTACTTTTGTTCCAGCTTGATATAAATAACATTCCTAATGATAATTTTTTAAGGAGAATTCTATGGACAGATGAATACACTTTCCGCATGAGAAACGCATAAATCAACATAATGACTGGGAGTACAAATAAGTTTCCGCCGTTTTTAATCAAAAATTAAGCATTTATTGTGAAAGAACGGTACATAATGTTTTATTCAAAGTAATGGCTATCGCTAGCCATTACTTTTTCTCATCTTTCTGGTAGCATGTGGATACCGCGTCGGAAGAACGCTTCATCTTTTGAGACTATCCAATCATCGATACAATTTTTGGTATCTTCATATGATGTGAAATGCTGCTCAGACAGGCCATGCGTCATCGGAACAAGTGGTAGTCGGAAGGAGCAATGTCTGGAGAATACGGCGCGTGGGGTAGAACTTCTCATTTGAGTGTTTCTAAGTAGGTTTTGACCGCAATATGTAGTCGAGCATTATCATGTAGGAGAATAATTTTGTCATGCCTGGAGTAGTAATGGGTTTTTCCTTGAGTGTTCGGCTCAATCTCATCAATTGTGTTCGGTAGAGGGCCCCAGTAATGGTCTCGTTCGGTTTGAGCAACTCATAATACACGACATCATGCTGATCCCACCAAATACACAACATGAGTTTTCTTCCATGAATATTCGGCTTAGCTGTTGATGTTGAAGCATGGCCAAATGGTCTCCATGATTTCCTTTTCTTGGGTTATCATAGTGGATCCATTTTTCATCACCAGTGACTATACAATGCAAAAATGCGAAAAAATTTCGTTTATGCCTGACAAACAGCATTTCACATGTGAAAAATCGGCGTTCAACGTTTCTCGGCTTCAATTCATATGGAACCCAATTCCCTTGCTTTTAAATCATCCCAATTCCCAATGATTTCAAACGATATGAAATTGTTTGTTGAGTCACTCCTAATGTAAGTGCAAGTTCTTTTTGCGTTTGGCACGAATCTTCATTCCAATAATGCTTCCAATTCCGCGTCTTCGTACGCTTTCGGCCTTCCGCTACGTTCTTTGTCTTCGACATCAAATTCATCGTTCTTAAACTTTTGAACCACTCACGACAACTTCTCTCACTTAAGGCAGCATCACCATATGCTTCTACAAACAATCTATGAGCCACAGCTACAGATTTATTCAAATTGAAGAAATAAATCAAAAGTTCCCGCAAATGACGCTTATTCGGCTCAAAACTCGACATTTTCATATAAAAAAAAAATATGTGATGCTGATACAAAATCGCTAATATTTCAAGGTTATGATGTTGCCAGATGTCCAATCTTACGATATATCATTTTACATCAAATAAGTTTAACTATTAGTGTAGTATTAGTTTATTAGTGGCGTCATCTTTTGCAAACGGCGGAAACTTATTTGTACTCCCAATAAATCATATATTTTATTATATATTCTTTGTATTTTATATATTATATAAACGTAATAAATATATTATATCATATAATATATTTTATCTTATTAATATTATATTTTATCTTGTTAATATTATATTGTTCCGTCCAGCTGACTCCCATGATTCTTTTCTTTCGTGGAGATTTGGAATTCGTTGAAATAAAAAGCTGCGAATAACGCATAAGTTGAGCGTTATAGCCTAGAGAAGACTAAAAATTTTCTTTTCGCACACTAAAAATTAAAACGAAGAATCCAGTATCTCCTCGTAAATGTCGCTCCGACATAAACTAAAAATCGATTCACGTGTACGAACGGGACTAAAAGGACATCAAGTTTGTGCTCCTCAGACACTGCGGCTAAAATAATAATAAATATATCATTGGAAGCGTAAGACCGGCGCCAAGATACTTTTTAATAGTCAAGTTGTGGACGATTCTCACGAGTCCGTAATCAATTTTAAGAAATGACACGCGACGTTCAGGGGTAGATTCTGGGTGATCTCATGCCGACGCTGCACGTGCGCTTTCTTGACGCACTGTACGTGCGTTTTCCCATAAATGTTAAGATTATAAAATTAAGGATGACACTTCCATACGCTACAGATTCTGGTCAATGTCCTTTTCTACTCTTGACAATTAGAAAGAAGGAAATAAATCCCCATTACATAAAACAACGAACTTATTCACAAATCACGCTATTAATGCGTTATTAATCAAGGCAGATTACTATAAAAACCCCGGTTCGACGGGACTCACCGCCTTTTTTCCTAATTTCTCTCTGAGGACGGACATAGAGTCCGAAATTCTTATTTTCTTACCCGGCTAAATTTAAAACTCAGAATTTAGAAACAGTGCGGGAGAAATTCTATCGATCTCGCATACTTGACCAGCGAGACTAAAGATTTAGAGTTAGTGCTGAAGAAACATCACCAATCTCCCACATCCTAGCCGGAGGACCCTGATGAGCATCTCTGTAATAAATCGGTATATCTTTATTTTCTAGTCCCTCTCACTTTTTCTTTCGATAATTCATTTCAATATTTCATTTCAACATTTTGTTTTTTTTTATTATTCATTTATTTTTATTTTATTTTTTATTCTTTTCTTTTTTTCTTTCTCCCTTTTGAATTTCCATGTATAAGAAAATAAAAACTTTACAATCCGTTCACGCTATAATTTCAATCTGTCGCCATCGCCTCACGATAATTGCTCGCCCCTGTCGACCGGTCGCTCGTGTCCGCTCGTTAATATTATCATTGTCCGAGAAAAATCAGACCGAACTCTCTCAGATCTATTTACCAAAATCTCACTTTCTTTTTATTTTCTCGATATCCTATTCGTAATTTCTCCCTTCACACGATACTTTCACACACGCACATAAAACATACCTAACCAAGACAAAATAAACCAAACAAATCGTGTAACAAAAATATATTGCTAAATATTTCTTTTATTATATTATTATTAAATTTAACCCTCGTTAGTTAATTTAAAAAAACCTCTCCTCCTTCATTGTAAGCTCTCCTGCGGTTGCACTTCGCCCTCTCCCCGGTCACTTGAATTAAGTCCTATGATCGAAAGCCAGAGCATACGGACGCACCGGCACATCTGGCGTTAAAGTGTGCTCTCTCGGCACACTAATCCAGTTTGGGCCCTTTAAAACTCATGTTTAGCAGAGCACGAGTTGAGGTTTCCACTTCCTCTGTTCGATCTCCGGTTCGTTAGAGTCATCACGAAGCGAAGTGCCTCTCGATTCAGTTTTTCATAGTTCCTTTGCGAAGCCTGAACACGACCAAATCGTTTAATAATTCGATTCCTGTTGCGTTCATCCCTTCAGTTCCATGCGGAGCTTGGACGTAACAGAACTTGAAAAATTGGGAACTCGTCCGGGATGAGAAAGTGCAATCTTGGGAAGCAGAAATGAATACGAGGAATTTAGATGATAAATCAGAAATAGAGAATTTCTACAAGACTGCGATAGAAAATTTGAGTAAAATAAAATCAAGTACACAAAACACACTACCAACTTCTCCTATCAGACATTCCGGATCCAAATCCGAAACAATAGAATTTCTATTTACTGAATCGGGAATTGAATAGTTCTGAAATCCTTGTGATTGGACCCCGAAGTCGTCACCATTCAAGCCGCGCGTGCATTCAGTAATATTATTCTCGAAAATAAGTCTAACGATGGCAATAATCTGTTAGCTACGCTAAAATTCGCTGTCGAAGGGATGACCTTCTTTTTGGACACGTAATTATTGGACACCGCACGATTGAACACGCACCCCACAGTTGGACATCGCATTATTGGAAACCGCAATATTGGACACTGCATTATTGGACACATGATTTTATATCATACATCTTTAAAAAATTTGTCATTCGATGTATAAATTATCCATATTTAAGGTAAGGCCTTCCTAATGTGTACGTACATGCGTACGTATACATATCTAAATGCGTTATGACTCACCAATCAACTTATAGCTTTTTTTATCAGGTCAATGATTTCTATTTATAACTCATATGTTTATTTCATACATTGACGCATTTATGAAGATTTTAAAAAGTTTTTTAAAAAGTTTTAGATTCATCATGCATATTTAACAACGTTTACTTAGGCTGCGTCCCTATGGAGAAAGAAACAGCGGAACGGAACATATTGACAGAAAAGATATAGGATGAGACTTCTTTCTCCATGGAGACACAATCTTATCACATCGTATACATTTAGAGGCATTGCTTTCTTTTACCGTTTGATGTTTTTTTATCGGTATGCGTCTACTTGTATTAAAATACGTACGTTGTTATATATATTTTATATATATAAAATATTTTATATATATACTATAAAGTACATCGAGAAAATTATAAAAGAGCAACAAGGCGGTACATGTGGTATTTTGAAGGTTATGTAATCTATCATGCAATCGACAATGCGATTCATTAACGGCTGATGTTATCTACTAAGCCAATATTATATGCGTCCATTTTTTGCCATATGATAAATTTTTCAATTCTGTTGATTAGCTATAGGACAAAGAAATCCTCTCTGTCTTGCAACCAATTAATATACTTGAAAATCATCGTTCGACAAAAAAAAACGTATGTAATATTGGCCTAATATATTGTACATATCAGCCATTAATGAATCGCATTGTCGATTGACTCTTTTTACACCGTTAAATCGGTTAGTATGTATCAAATTGTGTATCAAATTGACACGGATTAAATATTTGATACATCCTTATTTACACCGATCTGCTTCAAAATAGGTCAGGTTAAGTGACATCTGTGATATCTGTACTGCTTTTTCAAGATGTAAAACTTCTAATTCTAACTTGAATTTAAAAGCAGTGGTGAATTTTAATATACGATTCAAAACGAACCAAGCGTTTACAGCTGAGATTCTTTCATTAATCATTCAATATCATTTGATACGCGTATCAGCTTGATTTGATACTCGTGATTCAGAAGTATCAGATCAAAATAATCCGCCAGCATTTATATCAAGTGAATCAAGTGATTTAGTGTGGATATGGTATCTAGACTACATTCCAAAACGTCTTTCGAGGAAAATTTTATTATAGTATGCTATATTTTTATTTTTTTATTAATATACTATAATTTTACTGTACTATATATTTTGAATAAAATAAAAATTTTCCTCGGAAAGGACGTTTTGAAACGCAGCCTTAATACACGTATTAAGTGCTCGGTATAATTAGATTATACTAGGTCATTGTGTGACAGATTATCTAACCTTCAAAATACCACATGTAACGCTTTATGATATGTTTTCACTGAGCGCGTCGCATCGTCGAAGGAGAGAAAGAGAGAGGTTGTGTATATAAATATTGGGTTGTTCAAAAAGTCATTGTTTTTTCCAATAGATGGCGTTGTCCACGTTTATTTGTATGCGAGCGTGACATGAATGTCAAATGTTTACGCGCGTTTTGTTGTTGACACTCAATCTAAAAATCAAAAATAAAGTTGACACGATTCGGTTGAGTTTTATGCTTGCAATTGTGGTTCGGACACGGAGAATTTTGAAGAGCATATTTGCCATATCCTGTTTTATTACTTCAAAAAAGGGAAGAAAATAATTGAAGCAAGGAAAAAGTTGCGCCGAGTTTACGGCAGAAATGTCGTCAAAAAACGCCAGAATTGGTTCGCCCGATTCCGTGATTTTTCAGTCAAAATCGCTTATTGCTCCAGTAGGCCTTCCAAAATTGATGACGATGAAATGAAAGCATTGGTGCAAGCAAATAAGCATTCAATGGTTCGGGAGCTTGCTACCACTTTAAAAGTGTCCGTTAGAAGTGTTCACAGCATTTGAAATCGCTAAGCTTCGTAAAGAAGCTCGATGTTTGGGTACCGCATGAGTTGAAAGAAATTCATCTGACGAATCGCATAAGCGTCTGCAATCAATTTATCAAACGAGAAGAAAACGATCCGTTCTTGAAACGTATGATCACGGGCGACGAAAAATGGCTTGTTTACAACAATGTCAGCTGAAAAAGAAGTTAGAGTAGGTGAAGCAAAGCCGGAAAGGTAAGCAAAGACGGAGATCCATCAAAAGAAGGTAATGCTGTCAATGTGGTGGGATTGGACCAGTCTTCTATGACCTACTTCCAAAGAACATAATTAATTCCGATGTCTACTGTGAGCAGCTGCAGAAATTAAGTGATGCCATCGCACAGAAACGAACTAATCGTAAGGGTGTGGTGTTTCACCACGACAATGCGAGACCACACACAAGTTTGGTCACTTGGCAAAAATTGTTGCAACATGGTTGGGATGTGTTATCACATCCACCGTAGCCCGGACCTTGCACCATCAGACTTCCATCTCTTTCGCTCCTTGTAAAACTCCTTGAATGGTAAAACGTTTGCTTCTGAAGACCTCATCGAACAGCACCTAGACAAGTTTCTCGCAAAGAAGGATGGGAAGTTTTATGAACGTGGTATTATGAAGTTGCCTGAGAGATGGCAGAATGTCAATAAAACGGCCAATATATCATTGATAATGTTCATTACGTATATTAAATAAACACACCTGAAAATCAAATGAAAAAAACGCAAAGACTTTTTGAATCCATAAAAACTTTTCTCTTTCTTCCTTTCATGACGCGACGCGTGGAAACTCAGCCTTAATGCTCTTTTATAATTTCATTTTCTCGATGTACCTTCTTTATATAATAAAATATAACAACATATGTATTTTAATACAAATTAAGCACCGATAAAAAACTCGAAACGGTAAAAAAAAGCAAAGTCCTTATATGTGTACAATGTGACACATAAGACTGCATCCCCATGGAGAAAGAAGCCTTATTCTATATCTTTTTTCAATATTCCGTTCTAGTGTTTCTTTCTCCATGGGAACACAGCCTAAGTAAACGTTGTTATATGCATGATGAATCTAAAACTTTTTAAAATCTTCATAAATGCGTCAATGTATAAAATAAACATATGAATTACATATAGATAGAAATCATTGACTTGGTAAAAAAAGCTGTAAGCCGATCGGTGAGCCATAACGTATTTGGATATGTGTACGTATGTATGTTCACATTAGGAGGGCTTTACCTTAAATGTGGATAATTTATATCGAATGACAAATTTTTTAAAGACGTATGGTATAAAATCATGTGGCGTCCAATAATGCGGTGTCCAATCGTGCAATGTTCGTGTCCAATAATGTGATCCATGGTGGTCCAATGGTACGGTGTCGAATCTTGCATGTTCAATCGTGCGTGTTCAATCGTGCGGTCCAATAATCCGATTACGTGTAATCGGGATATACTCCTTTTCTCTGTCTTTATCAAAGCAGTACCGTTTTTCGATGATTAGAATATTCCTATAACATATTTTATGGAAAGATGCGAAGAGGTAAAATCTATGTTGTCTCCAGAAGCCGAATCGCAATTCACGAAAATTATAAGAATAGTCGGTCGTATAAGATCAAAATTTCGATATCGTGGGCCAATTAATTAATTTCTTAAAACAAATTTACGGTCCCTCGAAAAACATCAATTACAAGGAGAATTAGGTTGCATTTATCAGAAAACGAAGAAGATACAATAGTTACCTACGCGAACCGAGCGAAAATCTTAAGAAAACAAATATTAGGAGCACACAAAAATTCAGGAATCGGCTTTTCTGACCAAAATATTAAAGTGTCGTTAGAGAAGAACATGTGTAAATGCTTCATTCAAGAATGGAAAGAGATCGAACAAAAAATAACGAAAAATTTAGATGTACAGGACATGATAGCTCTAAGAATAGAAAGAGAATAGAGACTGCAAGATGACTGACTTATGACAAGGATAGTCTGTACGTCCGGACCCTAGGTCTTTAAAAGATCTCACAAATAACTCGAGAAAAACAAATTGTCAGATATGTCATAAAGAAGGACATATTATCATTGAATGCCGCAAATTAAAATGTGACTTAGGAACCGAAATTTTAATTTGTCAAATTTGTAAAAAACGCGGACACGGCGCCGATAAGTGTCGATTGCGCGATCCCCGCCCCACACGATCTGTGATCGTACTACAATCTAATGTAATTTCCTGCCAATTATGCTTAAAACCGGGACATAACGCTAAAATGTACCGAAATAATAATAATTTATTAATTTCTCATCAAATAAAAATTGTTTGTCAATGGTGTGATAAATCTGGCCACCTCGCTGTCAATTGCTGGCAAAGGCAAAACTCTGAACGCAATTTCGACAATAAAACAAAAATTTTTTATCACATTTGCAATAATCCAGGGCTATTGTTAGAGATTGCCGTTCAAAATTAAATCAATAAAGCAATTCGAAAAATATTCTATCGCTATTATAAGGAAACGAGTCATCTTCTAGAAGAATGCCAATTATGTATTGCAAGCAATAACCTTGCGTCTTAAACCTCTAGATGAATTATTCGATAACGATGAATTAAATATCAAAACGCAAGATCGCAAGATCGAACAGATATGCATTCGATTTTACCCGAACCAAGGATAAGGAATCCAACGATTAAAAAAAATGACAAAGAGTCTATGAATAATAATAAAGATGAGAAAATTGAAATTGAAGGAAATATGACAAATAAAACATTATTAAATAAAACAAAGAAGGATACTAATAACATTATCCAAAATAGGGATGAAAATAAAGTTAAAGAAAATTCAAGAAATTACGAGGAAATAAAAAATTAGATAAAAATTCCAATCTAGAGAAAGATTTTCAAATCTTCATCGAGACTCTAGATTTCGAAATCCACAGAGGAGGAAGTTACCAAATCTCTCCTACAAATTCGAGTAATCCTAGAATTCCGAAGGTTTCCATATCTCCCTGATAAATTCTATTCCTGTCGATTGCGAAGAAGGAAGTAATCAAATTTCACTACGCAATGCGACTCAATTCTATTTAAAAGGATTCAAGGGAAAGGATTTTTTAATACTCCCAGAAGAAATCAAATTTCCCAGAGTTGGAACATACGTGGATAATAATAACCAAACCTCTCATGTTACTAATGAAGAATTCGTGAAAATAATACAATTTATTATCCAAATGTTAGATCTTTCTATAATTGCAAAAAGAAAAATAAACCGTTTTCGAAAATTCCTGCAATTCGACGCAAGTTCAATCCCAAGAAATAAAATTCACGCGTGTGTACTTTATGCGTATGTAAATCAAAACAAAAGGAGAGAACAGAAAAAAATAATATATCGCTCAAATGCTTTACATTGTCAGAGAAACCTAATAAGAATAAACATATAGAAATTGCGGAATTATTACGCAAAGAATACTTAAATGAACAAAAAGAGCAAAACATAATAAATCTTACATCTAGCTAGGATAGATTTCATATTCCTAGAAAAAAATTAACTGCAACATATTATACAACATCAAATACCTACGGATGACCCACAAATACACGACATTAATAGATTTTCATAACTTCATAAGAAAGAAATAAATAATCAAGTCGAAGAATTGTTCGAAGAGGGCACAGTAAAGTCTTTTCAATTGCCTTACAATATCCATATTGGATAGTTCTAAAAAAGAGAATTCAAAAGGAAACAAGAGATGGAGAATGGTATTAGATTTTCGCGCTCTGAACGAAAAAACTGTTGGAGACGCATATCCATTATCTAATATTGTTGATATTCTATTGGGAATACAAATAAGTTTCCGCCGTTTTTAATCAAAAATTAAGCATTTATTGTGAAAGAACGGTACATAATGTTTTATTCAAAGTAATGGCCATCGCTAGCCACTACTTTTTCCCATCTTTCTGGTAGCATGTGTAGAATACCGCGTCGGAAAAACACTTCATTTTTTGAGGCTATCTAATCATCGATACAATTTTTGGTATCTTTATATGATGTGAAGTGCTGCTCAGACAGGCCATGCGTCATCGATCGGAACAAGTAGTAGTCGGAAGGAGCAATGTCTGGAGAATACGATGGGTGGGGTAGAACTTCCCATTTGAGTGTTTCTAAATACCATAGGTTTTGACTGGCGCCGCAATATGTGATCGAGCATTATCATACAGGAGAATAATTTTGTCATGCTTGGAATAGTAGTGGACGCGTTTTTCCTTGAGTGCTCGGCTCAATCTCATCAATTGTGTTCGGTAGAGAGTAATGGTCTCGTTCGGTTTGAGCAACTTATAATACACGACACCAAACTGATCCCATCAAATACACAACATAAGTTTTTTTCCATGAATATTCGGCTTGGCTGAAGCATGGCCAGGTAGTGATTTCTCCATGATTTCCTCTTCTTTGGATTATCGTAGTGGATCCATTTTTCATCACCAGTGACTATACGATGCAAAAAACCCTTTCGTTTATGCCTGGCAAGCAGCATTTCACATGTGAAAAATCGGCGTTCAACGTTTCTCGGCTTCAGTTTATATGGAATCCAATTCCCTTGCTTTTGAAACATTCCCTTATACTGTGTATAATTACACGCCGCTTTGGCGTACGAGCCTTCCAGACAAGGTGACATCAGCGTCACAAACACACAACATATTTTGGTCCTTCGAGCCGGATCGTCGCCAAGGAAAGTTATTGTTTGCTTGACTCTCGAAAATTCCGAATCATGCCTTTCCGTTGGAAATCATGTCGTCTCTCGACGAACTAATGAGTATGCAGAACCAGCAGATGGGCGTCATATCTCGCACACTCACTAATTTTAAGAAGGGACAGGCCAAGATGACACGTGCCATAACGCGGCAACGTCTCGCAACTCTCAAGGAAACCTTTCAGATGCCAGGAGCTGGATTGCAAAATTATACTGATGGACGAGAAACTGAAGACAACCCATGCATATTTCATCCAGAATTACTTCCTGACGTGTGAGGACTGTTTTCACGAAGCTGTCGACTATATGGCTGAGGTACTGGACTGTCACGAAGTCCATCCCGCAAACTCCATCACGCTGCACGTAAGTGATCTAACTCATTCTGGTCATCGTTGCATCTTCCGAGGATCAACTTGCCAACCTTCGATGAGAATTTCGAAATGGGAAAGCTTTCGCGATAAATTTAAATCAATGATTCATGATGATCAGTTTAACGAATGTCGAGCATATGCATTATTTGTGTTCGTGTGTAAAGGAGGATGCAAATAATGCTCTTGACGCGGTAATCAATGATAATTCACTATCGTTCATTCATTCACTATCGCGTGGAATATTCTCATTTCCCGCTACGATAATAAACGTCGCCTTATTACGATATTTACAATCGTTTTTCAATTTACCGTCGCTCACGACAGAAAACTCTAACAAATCTTCGCACGCTTCGCGATCAAATCAATAAAGCGATACAAGCCCTGAGCAATCTCGGTTATGCAACTGAACATTAGAATGATTGGCTTGTTTTTTTAATTGCACAAAAACTCGATAAGTCATCGCGAAAAGTTTTGGAAACTTAAACTCGGCGGTACTATAGATTACCCGCGTTATCGCGAACTTGATTAGTTTTTCTCGCATCACGCATTCGCGCGTTCGACGCAATTGCATCCGCGAACGCATTGGAGAAGTCACGGTTGATCCCCAAGAGGAAAACTCTCGCCTTACCACCGTTCCGTTTTTGTGTCCATTATGCAAAGCAAATTATCTATTATATCAAGCAGACACCATCCTAACATTTTGAATTCATTAAAAACGCTATGTGAACTTTCAGTACGAAGCATGCTGAGAAAGATTGTACAAATTTTCGCGCGTATCGTGTAATAAACGGCATCACACGTTGTTACATTTTGATAATTCTGTTAAGCCTGTCGACATTAAGCATTGATGTTCGCACTCATGAATAGCGATAATGTAACTGTCGCTACGCACTTGTTAGCGAAAACCGTAGCGCCGAGCTCCAAAATCTTCCTCGCGACCGCGCGAGTTTATTCGCCTCATAAACGTTTTGTCACTGTTCGTGCGCTCCTGAATCAAGGATCCGTCTCTACATTATCTTCGAATCGCTTGCTCAACGCCTACGCCTTTCGAGAATTAATACTCCATTTCCATTATCGCATTAGCAAATGCAGTCCGTCATGCATCACGCTGTCTAAATTACGATTACTCCGGCGTTTCGCAACAGACCTGCCTATACTACCGCGTTTATACTTCAATCATTAACGAAATATTTACTGAATCGAGTAAATATTTTGGAATGTATATCGTGTACCATTGGAAACATGTCACCGGACTCGAACTCGCCGATCATGACCGCGTAAAATACGACTCTCGACTGGATTTTTTCCGGACCAAAATAGTCTCGTTCCCGACTACTGAGTCAATTTCTGCAATTGCGCATCATGGAATTGTTCTTGAAACTCTCGATCGCGATTTTCATCGCTTTTAGGAGATTGAGGAAGTGCCTCAGACAGCTCGGAGCCCTGAGAAGCACCAGTGGGAAGAGCACTTCCGAACCACACATTCCCGTACATCTATTAAGTGTACAACGTTGCTTCCGCCGTTTTCCTATAGATGGCTTTAACGGTAAGTGGTAGTCGAAATAAATAGATCATAGACGTCATACAATAAACTTGGGCATCTGTCAACATAACCCCATAGAAACATTAGTCGATTTGTGTCTGCATCATAAAGTTATTCTCGATTGAAAATGTCAGTTTACGAGCCAAATTTTCGTCATTTGCGGGAGGTTTTAATTTTTTGCTTCAATATGAAGAAATTTGCGGCTGAAGCTCATCGAATGCTCTCAAATACTTATGGTGAGGCCGCTATTAGTGAAAGAATGTGTCGTGAGTGGTTTCAACGCTTCAAGAATGGTGATTTTGACGTCCAAGATCATGCTCTGTATTTGGGACCAGCTCGGCGTAGTGTATTATGAACTGTTAAAACCGACTGAAACAATCACAGGCGATCGGTATCGAACGCAATTGATGCGTTTGAGCCGAGCATTGAAAAACAAACGGCCGCAATACAACGAGAGATACGATAAAGTGATTTTGCAGCATGACAATGCTCGACCCCATGTTGCGAAAGTGGTCAAGACATACTTGGAAACGTTGAAATGGGAAGTCCTACCCCACCCGCCGTATTCTCCAGACGTTGCTGCCTCTGACTATCACTTGTTTCGATCAATGGCACACGGTCTGGCTGACCAGCACTTCCAGTCTTATGAAGAAGTAAAAAATTGGATCGATTCGTGGCCTCAAAAGATGACCAGTTTTTTCGACGCGGAATTCGTACGCTACCCGAAAGATGGGAGAAAGTAGTGGCCAGCGATGGACAATACTTTGAATCATAAATGTATAATCAGTTTTTTACAATAAAGCCTCGAATTTCGGAAAAAAACGTCGGAAGCAAAGTTGTACATCGAATATATCGTCCGACTACATTTAAAAATGGACCATCTCGATAGACAAATTGCGCTCTACTGCTGTTTCGAACTTCCGCCGCTTGTAACAACGCTTAATTCGAGACTCAATTAATGCTTCCGAGTACCGCGAATTTCTCGCAGTACGAAACACTCGATCATATGACCAAAAGTCCACCGACAGAAATTGTCAAACCAGAGCAAACTTATTATATTTCACATCACGCTGTCTTACGTGACAGCAGTGCAATCACCTGCTTATGCGTGGTTTTCAATGCTTCATGCCGCACATCAAATGGGACATCGTTGAACAACCATATGTATGCTCATTGGCCCTAAATTTCAAAAGGATATAGCTACTGTCCTAATGCAGTGACATCAATACCGTTATGTGTTCATCGCCGATGTCGCCAAAATGTATCGACAAATCTTAGTTGACTCCCGAGACATCGACTATCAACATTATGTAGCAACCTACCCCTGAGGAACCAATCACCAATTATCACCTTCTTACCGTTATGTACAGCATAGCCACCACTCCCTACTTAGTCCTTCTTAAAACAAATCACAGACGATGAAGATGCCGAATTTCCACTCGCAGTTTCCGTTTTACATCATACGTTGACGATTGCAATTTTGGCGCAGACGACCAGATTTTTGCTCGTCAAACACATCAATTAATCGAGTTACTAAAGAAAAGAAGGTTTCGCCTTCGAAAATGAGCGAGTACCGCTCTATTATCCGAGCTCGATCATGCGGATCATGGTTTAGCCACTCATAAAATTCTTCAAGACGACGAGCATCTTAAAGTCTTAGGAATATTCTGGAATCTTAAGCTAGATATCTTTCAATTCCGTACCGTCATCAACCGAACGCAGATAGTTTTCGATTATCGCTAAATTTTTTGATTCTTTAGGATCGAAAATTCTCGATCGGACTACTTTTAAAACCATCCCCTTTTAAAACCACCCCTTTTAAAACCATCAGCGTCCCGCGAATGGAATTATTCGCTGCGATGCTTCTTGCTCGCTTGATGCATTCGCGCGCTCAGCTCTCTTCCGAAACTCGAGTGCCACTGCTGAACACCATTACACTCGCCTGGCTGAGTCAGTCACCTTCCCGATGGAAAACCTTTGTTACCAATCGCGTTTAGGTTATGCAATCAATCCTTCCTGGATTTTCATGGCGTCATGTTCCGACGCACACCCGCGGACTGCGTGTCTCACCCGTTTCGCTCCCGATTTTTTCAAGACACATGCATATGATGATCAGACCCATCATGGTTGCATCATCTTCTCGAGTCCTCGTACCCTTTCCTTTCGAACAACGCTCAGAGCCCCCGGTATGTGCCTTGCACGCTACGCCCAATTGGAATCTCGCGTCGCGTTATTCTTCATGGTCAAAATTGCTATGAACTATCGCTTATCTGTACCCTTTTCTAAATGGACTCCGACGCTCTAAAAACCCGCAAGCGACTTATTTGCTCCCTGAAGAAATTCAGAATGTCAAACTGGCTCAAAACCACGCAGTCAACTATGTTTCCTAATGAAACCGTGGCTCTAACACATAAGCACTTGGCTTAAACAGCCAAAGAACAGCCCGCTCTTTCTCAATCCTTATATAGACGATGACTTATTCGAGGAAGTTTTCATCGGAAGCTTGCCTCTCAGGAGCGATAAGGAATCCCATTTCACACGCGCACTCGCTGTTAGTACTCATTATCCAGCACCATCATCTTTGAATGTTGGATGCCAGTTCTCAATTAACGCTCGCGTCATTGCGATACGAATTCTGGATTCTCTGGGCCCACACCATCATTCGATCCGTTCTTTATAAATACATACCATGCATGCGTGAATGAGCCGACGTGCCCAATCAAACTCTGGGCGACTTTCCGGCTGCGAGAGTCAACCGCACCGCTCGCGCCTTTGTCCACACCGGCATTGATTACGCAGGTCTGATCGCTATCCGAACTCCCGAGGTCATAAATCGCAAAAGGCCTCACTTTCGTATGCCTCACGACCAAAGCCCTACACTTAGAGCTCGTCAGCGATTATACCTCTATCTTTATCGCAGCAACGATTTGTTTCTCGCCGAGGACTATGTATTCCGGTCCATGTATTTCACGGCGCCGATCGCGAATTATCCAATACATATGCAAAAGCAATTGGCGATCTTAACTTCTGAAACTCGTTACAGACGGAACTGCATGGCATTTCCTATTCCCTGCGTCACCGCATTTCGGTAGTCTGTGGGAGGCCAGCGTTAAAAATGTTAAGCATCATTTAAAATGATGTATCGGCTTCTACGCTAACTTTTGAAGAGATGTCAACGTTCCTCTATTGGATCGAGGCATGCCTTAATTCATATCCGATTGCACCCATTTCCGATAATCTCGACGATTGTCACCCTCTGATTCTCGGTCATTTTTTGGTTGGAATCTCTCTTATCGCTCCCACCTAACCAAGCGTGCTTGACTTAAACGAACAGACTTTCGCGTTGGCAAATGGTTCAACAAATAATCAAAGGTTTTTGGTCGTGATCCGGTGATTACTTGCATATTCAATGCCTAAAATGGCGCGTTATCCAGCGACCAAATTGTTCGGCCAAATTGTTCTCGTTTGTAACCTTCTGATTCTACCAAGCCAATAGGAACTTGGTCGGATCACGGCGTGTAATGACGAATTAACTCGTGTTGTAACTGTAAAAACCGAGTCATTCCGAGTACAAGCGACCAATTGTAAAACTTTTTCTATCCGTTACGATCAATACCGAAGAATCATAAAGATTCCGTCACGGTGGAGTTTCCACTGAACGTACTTTATGTTACCGCGAATCGTAATTGTATTGCGTTCCGATTTTGTATTCTGTATTAACTCATTTTCGTTGTTATACCATTATTGTATCTTGCGCGCTTTGATACGAATTCTTTCGAATGCATACATTCAAGGCAAGCGATATGTTCCGAAATCATCGTTAATTTCAATATATTCTCGGGGATGGCAAATGAACGGCTCATAGATACTATGCCTGTTCAAACATACCTGCGATCAATTTCGTTCAAAACATGCGTGTATCTCGCTCCTGTTCTAATCATGCGCTATTTATCTCAGATAGCATGCGATCCCTCTTAACACTGAAATTGAATTGCCGTTTCCGGCGAGATTTTTCGGTCTCGTTATTATTCCCAATATATACTTTCTTTCAAATGATTGTGAGAAATTAATATATAATCGACATACCAAGTGCGAATTACCTGTGCACGCATCTTACCAAACGCATCAATTATTGAATTACCGAGCATCGCTTACCGCTCGCTTCGAACAAATCTTAATTCAACTCAACATTAAATTTCGTATTGTTACAAAGAGAGTTGTTATTACACGCTACCTTGGCGAGTGAGCCTTTCATACAAGATAACATCAGCACCACAAACATACAACAGAACTAATAGTAATAAAAAAAATAGTATAATCGATTTCAATGTTCCACGTCTCATTTTGTAGTTATTTCGAATATCTATATTTTTTATACCGATTTTTTTTCATACAATCAGATGATATTTCATACCAATGATAATATCTTATATATACGTATCTTTCGTTTTATAAACGAAAAACGTGCTTTTTGCAATTATTTGATTTTTTTCGCATACTTCTTTCACAAGTCTTACTTTCGTCTCGAGTCTCAAACATATGTATTTCTTTTCTGATAGCTTTTCGAGACTTTCGAAGAGAAATGCTGGTTTATAATTGTTTTCTAGTAAAATTCTACTTCTATTGAACTATTCTTGCTACTCGAGTTTATGAAGGAGAGATATACTATATAACGTGCATGAAAAATCATCAATAATTAAATATCTCATAAACTGTTGCGTTTTAACATGATTTATATTATTCTGGATTAATGGAAGGGATATACTATTACTACAATTTATTAAAACTTATATTTAAAATGTCCTCCGCCCCTTATTGATGCCTCGAGAAGCCGAGATTGCCGAGAAAGCATTTTCGATCGCTTGAAACAAGTGATTAGGGTGAGAAGGAGCTCGCTGTCTCGTTCACTTTCGGCACGCCGCAAGCGAGCACATGAACATCATGCTTAAATGTATGGCTATCGTTTCGCCAAACCGCCGTTTGATTCTGTGTCGGCACCATCAGAGTTCTTGGTTGAGTAATCAAGAGCCTTAATAATCAAATTTGTCAAGGTAAACTGAATATATGCTACTTTAAAGCATAATGTTAAACTGATATTATTATTATGTTCTCGATGTTGATATCTGAATCATAAATAAATATCCTTAAATTATATACTATGTGTGGACATCTCATTCGTTATTTTTTCCATTATATTGGGTTGTCCGGAAAGTTCGTGCGAATTTCTCAACAGATGTCGTTCGAAGACGAATATTATATGTTTATGTCGATGCGATGTGTCAAATGTTTTCGTGTTTTTATTAGTGACATTTCAACGCATACTTAGTGATATTAATTATCCCAATAAATTAAAAATTGTTTACTTGAAATCAGCTTAAGGATGGAAGGAAATAATATGTTTTTTCGATGCATAATGCTTTTTTATTTCCGCAAAGGCAAGAACGCGACACAAAAAAAACTCGAAAAAAAATATGTGCCGTATACGGGGAAGATGCCATAAGTGATCGCATGTGCCAGAAGTGCTTTGCTACATTTCATTCAGGAGAAATGAATATTGAAGATACTCCTCGCTCTGGCCGGCGTCACCACCGATGTCGACCAAATTACAGCTTTAATCGATTCCGATCGGCAAATCACAGTTCGGGAAATCGCAGCAAGATTAAACATTGGCAAATCAACTGTTTCCGAACATTTAAACAAGCTCCAGATTATAAAAAAGCTTGATGTTTGAGTGCCGCACGACTTAACTGAAAAAAATCGTATTGATCGCATTTCCATCAGCGATTTGCTATACAAACGTAACGAATACGATCCATTTTTGAAGCGTATATTATAACAGGCGACGAAAAGTGGATAATTTATAATAATCGAGTGTAAAAGGTCATGGAGCAAACGAGCAACGAGACCGTCATCAACCGTCATCGACCACTTCAAAGGCAGGCTTACATCCAAAGAAGGTAATGCTTTGTATTTGGTGGAATTGGAAGGGGATAGTGTATGAGCTACTACCGAACAACGAAACCATCGATTCGGACAAGTATTGTTCACAGTTGGATAAATTGAAGGTAGAAATCTCCAAAAAGTGTCCGGAATTGATCAATAGGAAAGCGTCGTTTTTCATCATGACAACGCCAGACCTCATACAAGTTTACAGACTCGACAAAAATTATTGGCGTTTGCCTCCACCATATTTCCCCGACATTGCACCCTCGGATTATCATTTATTTCGGTCGCTACAAAATTTAATTAATTTTTAGTTTAAACTTTGCTTCTTTGAAACTCCTCAAAAACTACTTAGACAACTTCTTCGCCGAAAAACCCCAGGACTACGAGAGGGGAATTATGAAATTACCCAAAAGATGGAAAAGTATTGTGCAAAATAATGGTGCATATATTACAGAATAAAATTACTTTTAACAATAAAAATTTGTCGTTTGAATTTTGCTTAAAAATTCGCACGGACTTTCCGGACAACCCAATAGTTTTGAATATTATCAATGATAATATCTAAATCTTATATATATAAAATCTTATATATATTCAGGTTCAATTTAATTGTAATCGATAAGATTTCAATTTAAGTTCATTAACAATGGTCATTTGAATTAGTTCGATCGAGATGTCGCTTTCATTTCACGACACTGTTTTCGCTGCTGTCAGATATGCTCCGCACTCGCGCAGTCTAAAGCGCAGTAATCTAATCCGTTCGTGAAACTGGCGTCCTTACGCTCCAAAGAGAAATAAAATTATAAATATATAAAAATTAGATATACTTCTTATTGTGAGGTATCAATTTCTACATTAACGCTATTTACATTATCTATATGAGAAACTGATTCGGCATGCCTTGATAAATTATTTAAGCAACAATATTTAAGTGAAAATTACAAATTTTACACCAAGCTTTATTGTCATTCTTTGCCAACCAACTTTAAAGATATTTTCGTCTAATCAAGATCTTCTAAATTTTCGGATACATACCTTTTAGGGCCTTTTTCTGATTTTATTACGATTCATTTTCTGAACCAAAATACTTTATTTTATTTCTATTTTCCTCTTGGGATTCTTCGCATGTCCTGTTGTCCGGTTTGACGCACAGACAGTCTACACGGCACCACATCGTTACTTTAACCTAATCTAATGTCTATAGCACTGCGCGCTAAGCTGTAAACAACGTATACGCGAGTGCAGGGCATGTTTGGCATCAATTCAGATCATTTGGCTGAGTTTGCATGGTCGATCATACCAGAGAGAAACCTGAGAGGACCAGCTCAAAACCTGTAACCGCAAAATGTCACGTACTACTCCAAGTTTCATTGTGACGCAAAAATTAAGTGTTTAATAAAATAAGGAAAAGATATATTTTGTTAACAATAACATAAATTAAAAGAAGAGCTGCCTAGTAAACGAGAATGGATTAAAATTTTTTTTAATGCTTACTTTAAATCCATTGGATTGAAAAAGAAATGGATTGAATAGATTGATATAGGATCCGAGCTGACATTAATTTAATATTAAAAAAAAAACATTCATATTTAAGGGTTACAAATTTTATTCCGACGACATTTATAATAATTATACCTGAAATTAACTACTTCAATTAATATTAAATTAATATTAAAAAATAATATTAAATTAATATTAAAAACGCATCTTAGTGGGATTCAAGCCTTGGATTTCTGGATTATGAATCTTCTACATTATCTATCGTATTACACCACTCCATCAATTGGTAAATGTATTATTCATTCTCTACTTCAATTACAACCAGCTAAACTAGTAATGAAATTATATAAATATAAAAATATCATCATTTAACAGATATAATAAAATATAAACAATTAACATTACTATGAGACATTATGTAAGTGCAGATAATCTAATCTCGCTTATCGATATCGTGCGCTGTGATTAGTCTAATATTCAGGCTGTATTCGACTTGCATTTGCAAATGTTCACATCGATCATTTATGGGGAGTACAAATAAGTTTTCACCGTTTGCAAAAGCGCCACTAATAAACTACAGTTAAAATTGTTTGATGTAAAACGATATATCGTAAGATTGGATATCCGGCAACACCATAACCTTGAAATATTAGCGATTTTGTATCAGCATCATATATTTTTTTTTTGTACGAAAATATCGAGTTTTGAGCCGAATAAGCGTCATTTGCGGGAACTTTTAATTTACTTCTTTAATTTGAAGAAATCTGCAGCTGAGACTCATAGATTGCTTGTAGAAGCATATGGTGATGCTGCCTTAAGTGAGAGAAGTTGTCATGAGTGGTTTCAAAAGTTTAAGAACAGTGAATTTGACGACGAAGACAAAGAACGTAGCGGAAGGCCGAAAGTGTACGAAGACACGGAATTGAAAGCATTATTGAATGAAGATTCGTGCCAAACGCAAAAAGAACTTGCACTTACATTAGGAGTGACTCAACAAACAATTTCATATCGTTTGAAATCATTGGGAATGATTCAAAAGCAAGGGAATTGGGTTCCATATGAATTGAAGCCGAGAAACGTTGAACGTCGATTTTTCACATATGAAATGCTACTTGCCAGGCATAAACGAAAAGGTTTTTTGCATCGTATAGTCACTGGTGATGAAAAATGGATCCACTACGATAACCCAAAGAAGAGGAAATCATGGGGAAATCACTACTTGGCCATGCTTCAATATCGACAATCAAGCCGAATATTCATGGAAAAAAACTCATGTTGTGTATTAGATGGGATCAGCTTGGTATCATGTATTATGAGTTGCTCAAACCGAATGAGACCATTACTGGGGCTCTCTACCGAACACAATTGATGAGATTGAGCTGAGCACTCAAGGAAAAACGCGCCCACTACTACTCCAGGTATGACAAAATTATTCTCCTGCATGATAATGCTTGACCACATGACATTGCTCCTTCCGACTACCACTTGTTCCAATCGATGGCCTGTCTGAGCAGCACTTCACATCATATGAAGATACCAAAAATTGTATCGATGATTGGATAGCCTCAAAAAATGAAGCGTTCTTCCGAATCCACATGCTACCAGAAAGATGGGAAAAAGTAGTGGCCATAGCGATGGCCATTACTTTGAATAAAACATTATGTACCATTCTTTCACAATAAATGCTTAATTTTTGATAAAAAACGGCGGAAACTTATTTATTCCCAATATTTTACTTCTAATCAAAGAGAAACAAAAGAACATAACTTGTACACTAATTATTTTTACGCTATAAATTACTTTTTTGAATTTAGTTGGATTAAAACGAAAAATTTTCTACTTATAATTTTGAATAATTTAAACAGTATTTATGGTTTTTTTTAAATAAATTTTTAAAAAAGTACAGTATTTCAATTATGATTAAAATACAGTATGTAATATTTCGTTTTTTAATATATGATTTTATTTATTATAGACTCTTACATGTCTTATTATTATATTTATTTCGTAAATAAAAACCTTTTAATTAGATTGAAAACTGCGTTTCATATTCATAATATTGAATTGTGAATGAATATTGAATATTGAATATTGAATGAGCACAGTATTCACATTGCACAGAAATTGCTGATATTATTTTTTATTTTAACTGATTTTTTATTTTAACTGAATTAAAAAAACTGTATTTCCTATTCACAATTCTGAATTAAGTTGTATTCACGATGCACAGAAAATGCTAATATTATTTTTAGATTGAATGGCGTAGAGATATGCTCTATGTAATTCCTATAAATGCATTCAGAATTGAAAAGGCATAGACATTTGCTTTATGCAATTCCTATAAGTGAATAAAAATGCATTCAGGATTGAAAAGAATTCATTTTAACATTCATGAATCCATATATTTCTGAAAATCTAAATCAATTTTAATCCATTTCAATCCATTCTCGTTTGCTAGAAAAGGCTACGAGTCAATTAAAATTAATAACATTCAATATATTTAAAACTAGATTAGTAAGAAGTACAAACGTTTCGACACCGATCGGATCATTCTTAATGTTAGAATAATAATTAACAATATTACAATATATAAAAATCAGATTCTCATAATACAAAAACAGTGTTCTTTACGTTATAAAATAGATATAAGAAATATAGATACGTATCAAATGCTTATGTCTTCCTTTTTTGTTACGAATATGTGATCCATTAAGATATTAAAAGTGAGATGTTGAAATGGTTCAATATAATCGGGAAACTCTAATACTTGCATTTTTCTTCAATGAAAATCAATTTATTTAAATAAAAATTTTCAAAGAAATCAGTTGTTAAGTTACGAATACAATTAATAAATAATTACAGAGTATAAAAGAAACCACCAATAATAATTAAGTAGATAATAAAAGTAGACAAATAGAAGAAAAAATTATTAAAAACGTATAATACATAGAAAAACCGTTAGAGTTATGTTAATATCAATTGAAGATTAAAAATGAACAAGTCAATAAATCAGTGCGTATTAAAATACAAAACTATAAATACCTTCTTTAGTTGAACTGTTGTAGGTCAAAAATTAAAAGAGTAATGCAATAGATATATGGATGAATATCATTTTAGTGGTTCCATCAGAGAGAATTAATGATATTTTGAAAATTTTTAACTCTTTACACATTAGATTGCAATTTACTATGAAGGTTGACATTGATGGCTTGAGATTCAGTTTTTTGGACATTATGTTATTAGTTGAAAAACAGAGCCTTGTTTTGACGGCAAGACAACTTTTTCGACAGATATAAATTCTAACACATAGCATCCGCTTTATCATAAGAGAAGTGTAATTTACGGGTTTGTGAATAAATAATACGTTTATGTCATCCTTGTTTCTAGTAAACCAATCTAATTAATGCTATTAATCTTTTTTTAAAAGTAGATATCCACTACATTTATCTACTTTATATTTTCCTTTATACGAAAAAGAATTCATTTTTATATGGATAATACTAACAGAACTGTTAACAAAAAAATTCAGGAGAAGTTTTCACCATTCCTTATGTGAAATCCATATCTGAAAAATTCTCTCCAATTATTAATATGTTCAACTGTAAATTCTATTCTGAATATTCGCCTTATTCGCTTAAAAATTTCATAAAAAAAAGAAAGGATTGGATTATGCAATTAAAACGTAATCTACAAGATCTCTTGTGATAATTGCGATACGTTACGTGGGTCGAACAAAAAGATAATTAAAGACAAGATTACAGAAACATGCTTCCGATATTAATAGAAAGACTAAATCGCCAGCGGCGATTTCCAACCATCGCATGTCACATCATAATTACAATTTTAAGTGGGATAACGGTGAAATTTTGGATATTGAATTCTCTTACAACAAGAGATTAATATCGGAAATGGTCTAGGTATATAAAAAAGACGTGAGATTAATAAGCAAAATGATATGGAATCTCTGCGGAAACATCTTAATATCTCTTTCTTTCATACATTTCCTTTCCCCTTCCTAATACTTCTCTCCTTCTCCCTTCCATATTGTTACCTCCGCATCTCCTTTTTAACTCATAACATTGTCAGATATTCTCGATGCTACACGTTTCTCTGTTCTAATAGCACAATGGTTTATAAAATTTCTGTATTGCAATTTCCTCCAAATCTTGAATCACATCAGCAATGATTGAGGACAAAAGTGACTCCCCATAGGAGTCCCAAAGATTTGTTTGTAAATTTTTTGTTAAACATAACAAAAATGGAATTTAACACCAAATGAATAGCAATCAGAAATTCTTCCAAAGAGATTTTAATTTTCTTGGATATGCATTCCCATCTCTTAATGATACTATCAGATGCAAGCTCGACAGCTAAATTTAATTGCTCAATTCACCACAAATATTATACATATCGCTGGACAGGAGAAGTTCTGGACAGGAGTCGTTCCTGAGTCATTATCACGCATCAATATTATCCAAGTGCCTATAATAATTATTACGGAAGAACTGTCCACGGAACAGGTGAAAGATGAAGAGCTTCAAGAATTTTTGAAAGACGAATCAGATTTAGAATTAAAAGAATTCACGTTATCAGGCTCAACCACTTTACTGCAACTGCTCAAAAGGCACGATACGACCTTACGTCCCAGGAACTCTGAGGAGACGAATCTTCGACGCCGTGGAATGGCACACCTCAGCGGCAGAGCCATCAAACATCAAATCGGACAAAAATTCGTTGGGAATCAATAGAGACATCACTCATTGGGCACATGCCTTCACCGTAACGGCACATCAGAAACATATCCAAGAAGATTCCAATGCCAGCATTTCTATCAAATCTATCTGGATTTCATCGCTCTCTTTCGGAGATAGGATATAGGTATTTAACTATGATTGACCGCTTTTCCAGACGGCCTGAAGCCATTCCAACATGGCCACGCAGTTGCTGTAGCATTCATTGACGGATAGCACGTTTTGGCACATCTGCCGTTATCACTACTGATCAAGGCAAACAATTCGAGGCTTTTCTAAGCGAAATTCCTGGGCAATAAGAAGATCAGAAAACCGTCTCCTTATCATCCAGAGTCAAACGGTCTGATTGAGAGATGGCATCGCACTCTTAAAATTTTTATAACCTGCCACGAAGATAAAAGACAATGGCTCGATCTATGCCTACAGTCTACTGCTGGGTCTTCGCACATGCGAAGAAGATTTGAAATCCTCTTCAGCGGAGTCTACGACGCACCGCTGAGAGAGTTATTAGAAAACGAAGATCCTACAGAAAACATGGAAACCTTCGTCATGACACTTCGTAATTGCCGCATACGGCAATACCGTCCACAATCAACACATCACCATGGGAAACGGACAGCAGCGCCTGGAACAGGCCACACACGTTTCATCAGAGAAGATCCGAAAATCACTCCTTATACCACACGAAGTAATATGTAGGGAGAACTCATTCTCCCTACATATTACTTCATTCATTTAGAAACATGTTTACGTGATCCACATGAATGACCGTGACGTAGTCCTATCGACAGAAAGGCTGAAGTCTGTTTTCTTACCCAATGCAGAAGAAGTACCTGAATTGCCACAAGAAGAATCGACAGAAAACATGGCTGTGGCACACGATACATCAAAGAAAATATATGATAAACCTAAGAAGGTACAATTCGCCTATTCATCTATAGACTCTCGGAGGGCAGTATATGTGGAGACACGTTCACACTTACACACACACACACACACACACACACACACACACACACACACACACACACA
>NW_017259201.1:355839-361337 GCF_001594045.1 Atta colombica
CACTTAGACTCACACATTCCATGACCAGATGATGCACTCTCACGAACACCATGTTGAATTTCTCATCTAGATATCTTCTCTTCTTCGTTCTTTAATGGTCCATTTACGCAAGTCAAATCGAGTCCGTAAGGTGGCGCATTAGATGTACATGTGGGTTCGTTCGCTGCGGTATTTTACGGGGCTTTTCTTGCGTAAGTCGTTTGTATAGCGCTTTTTCGTTCTAGTTTGACCTGCTAATTGAGCTGGCACGAGTCTGTGTTCATTTTTGTGCTCTTCTCTATCGTGTTTTTCCGTAAATTACATTCTCTCGATCCCGTATCGGGGGCACCGGCCTTCGGAATAGGAGGAGGAAACCTCCATTAGATTTATAATATCACATAATCTCTCTCTCTCTCTCAAGCTCTAAGGCTCTCCCCCCTCAATGGAATCGAGTTCTCTGTTTTCTCCTTCTTCCTCATTATCTTCCAATTCCGATCCTAGTATGCCTTTGATGAACGCCTCTTCGGACAAGAATATCAACCGAATGCTCACTAATTTGATGGCGAAAGCCGCCGGCAGTAATGGCGACGGCGGTGGCGCCTCCCCCCTACCAGCCTTTATCGTCGTTGACGACACAACCATCAATTCGCCGCTTCCTATGGACATTGATGATGAGAGATAGTCGCAAGTGTAGTGCTGAAATAACAAGTGAGGAGATGAGATCGAAGATCTTGGCTGTTAATCCACCTCACTCTGAATCCCACTTGGGTGAATCGGTATCGGCGCTAAAACGAGGAATGTCTCGATTAATAAATATTCTAAAAATGACATTCTCTTCTTTGTCATATATGTATACTCGAACAAGTCGCCGATAATCTATATATTTTTTTGTACTTTCTCGAGTTGTTTCTAAATCTATAGAGTGATATTCTTTTCATTAAGAGGCTTGGCGCCGATAAAGCCATAATAAAGGTCAAGACTGCAGACGCAGTTAATCGTTTAATCTCTAATCCTTTAAGAACGGCTTTCGAGCTTTCATTTCATCCTTTAAAGTCCTCTGCACCAGAATTATCAAAGGTATTAGTCAGTCTATCTCGTTGGACTGTCTCAGAGAAATCTATGATCTCAATGATCAAAGTATTTCACATACAATACTTAAATAAACGCATAACAATCAACGGTAAGGCCACTTACGCATCTTCGCGAATAGTCTGTATAAAATTTGCAGGACATTCACTCCCAAAGAAGATGATTTTATTTAATGCTTTATACAAAGTCGATTCATATATTCCAAAAATCAGGATTTGTTACGTTTGTTACAGAATTGGCCATATCGGTCGCGACTAAAAGCACCAAACCAAGATGCCTCTTCTGTGGACTCACTAGAGAAGAAGATCTCTTGCTCAATTAATCAGGCGCATGCCAAGTGTATCAATTGCGAGGCGACGAGTGTATTGCATCTCACAACCTCGCATACATGCCCTATCATTATTAAGCATAAGACTATCCTCGGCCGCGCAAAAAAATATTCCTCTTGTGGAAACTAGTTACTTCCAACAGCTTCCTCCCCCCCCCTTCACAACACACTTTTTGATTTTAAAAATTTTCCTTTCTTCCAAAGTCAAACTTCTGCTTCTTCTTCTGTGCCAAAATCCTACAGCTTTTCCTATACTACATCTAGCCTCCCCTTTATGATATCACTAGCTTCATATAATTATTTCCAACATTTTGACTATGACAAAGGATCCCTTCTCTCATAACCCTCCAAAAAGGCAGCGTCGTCGCCTCTGATACAATCGATTGTTTCGGACCTCCCCCCCCCCTTCAGGGAAATCATCCATCTGTAAAATAGAGTCTGTTGCAGGGAAATACAAAATTCTTCCTGCATCATCTTTCATCCTGGATCATTCAACTCAATGTACAAACAAATCAGGATACTCTCAGGATCACCTAGATCTTCTGCTTACATCCAATGGTCGTAATGACATTAACTACGATGCGAAGCATTATTACTCACTCAAAGGAGTAAGCGATAAAAAGCCTCCATGTTCACCAACAAAAAAATCAATTTCAAATATATACGGTCTTTCAATAGGGACGCTCGAAATTTGTTAGATCATAGTAGCCATGTTGTTAAAGTGACATCTGTCAAATTTATTGTGAATTGTTTAGTAGTGTATGGCAAATCATCATAGAAGGTCATAGTGTGTTGAGCAACGTGTACAAATAAAATTTTATTATCAAAATCAGTGCTCCGTTCGAGAAACGTTCCGCGCATTATGTGATTTTTATTTTCGCCACCGTCCTGCCGAGTCGACTATTCGACGTTTGGTGGCCAAATTCGAATCAACCGGTTCGATAAATAATCAGCCAACACCAGTACGTCGCCGAAACGCAAGGTCTGCTGAAAACATCGTTGTACGTGAGAGTGTATGAGAAAACTCTTGACCGAGGCGGTCAATTTCTCGTCGTTCACAAGAACTTGGTCTTTCTGCGACTTCAACTTGGCGAATTTTGCATCAAGACTTGAATCTGCCCTATAAAATTCAACTGACTCAGGAACATAAGGTAAACGACCATAGACAACGCCATGTGTTCGCTGATTGAGTTCTAGAACAGTTGGAAGTTAACCCAAATTTCGCCAAACAAATTATCTTTAGCGATGAGGCCCATTTTTGGATGAATGGATATGTGAACAAGCAAAATTGTCGAATTTGGGATGATAACCAATCCACGCGAGATACACCAGCTCGAAATGCATCCCGAGAAAGTCACTGTTTGGTGCAGATTTTAATCTGGCGGAATCATCGATCATACTTCTTCCAAAACGAAGCGGGCGTTGCCATAACCGTCAATAGTGAGCGCTACAGATCGATGATAAGCAACTTCTTGTGGCCTAAAATGAATGATATGGATACCGATAACATGTGGTTCCAACAGGATGGCGTTATGTGTCATACACCGCATGCCACGATGGACATTCTGCACAAGCGATTTGAGGGCATGGTTATCTTACGCAGCGGCGACGTGAACTGGCCATCGAGATCGTGCGATTTAACGCCTTTAAACTTCTTCCTTTAGGGCTATCTTAAATCGCAGGTCTATTCGGATAAACTGCAAACAATTGATGCTCTCAAAGTCAACATAACAAACGCCATCCAGCAAATTCAGCCAGATTTATGCGAGAAAGTCATCGAAAATTAGACCGCCCGAATACGTGTTACCAAGCGAAGCCGCAGACATTTGAGCGACGTTATATTCCATACTTAATGCCATAAAATATTCTTTCAAATAAAAAAAAAATTGAGTGGATGTCTCACTCACTTGTTTAATTTACATTTAAAAATCGAGCGTCCTTATTGAAAGACCCTTTAGGTATGATCATTCAGAAGATATTATAAGCTTCCTCGAGAACTGTGATTAATATTCCTGTCTCTGATTAACATTCCTGTCGTTATTGGTATAATATCTCCCATTATTTCCCTACTCCAAAAAATCTCCGAAATTCTATTCAATCTTGGTTATTACTTCAAATCTAATACTGACTCTATAAGTAATCAACATTCCTTCTCTCTTAGTAATGCTGACCTACTAACAAGATATAGTAATCACCTTCGCCCTCAATAAGAATTCACAATCTATTAGAATCCTATAATGGAATTGCTGCGGCATTCGTGCCAAACTTCCTCAGTTACAACATATTAATCGATAGTTTGACATTTTCTGCTTGCAAGATACCCTGCTTTATCCAACCATACCTTTTCGACTTTCACCTTTTAAAGTTATTAGAAAGGACTCAGAGAGCTCTGGCCAGAGAGAGAGAAGAATCTATATCCTGTTAAAGAATAACATCACAATTCAGTTATTTGGACCTTTCGAATCTACATCATTCTTCGATAAAAGTACAAAGTATAGCAATCAATCTCAATGATAAGCAACTAATCGTTAACATTTACTAATTATTAATTATTAACATTTATTAATTATTAACATTTACCGTTATCCAACACATACCTCAAGAATGTTTCGACAAACTTTCACAAACAACAAGAACTCGCTCATAACAGATGATTTTAACGTGCCTCTTGGAGACGCTCCAAATTTGATCGTCCCGGCACTTCTAAGCATGTAAACGGAGTCTGCATTATGAATAATAGTAAATAATTCTCCTCACCCCGCCGGGGACAAACAAATCTGTAATTGACATCACCATTACTTCTGCCGATTTGACGCCACTATGTGAAATCACTACTGAATCGGACACCTTTGGCAGTGATCACTTTCCTATCAACATAACTATTGGCTTCTCTTATCTACGACTTCTCTTGTCTACGTCTTTCTACATAAATTATTGATACGAACAAAGCTAACAAATTACACCATTATTTACTATCTACCTCCGATCTACCGCCTTTTTAGCAACGTCCCTATAGACTCTACTGAGGCATATGAATATTTTGCAGATTTACGAAGTCTTACAAAATTGCTCTTTCCCGAAAAACAATGACTTTCTAGGTCAGTCCCAGCTCCTAGGAAGGAGACAGGAAAAGTCCTCCTTGGTGGACGGAAGAATGCTCCAGAATCATTCTAAGTCGCAGAAGAGCCACAAAAATATATTAACAGTGCCTATCTATCGAGAATTTCCTTTCATTCAAGAAAGCAAGAACATTATGCACTAGGACTTTATACAAGATTAAGAAGAGACATTGGAAGAACTTCATAGAATCATTTGACTGTAAGACTTCTACCAGTGATATGTGGCATTTAGTTAAAGCCTTCAAAACGTAATCTATCAGAGCTTTCCAGTGTGATTTCAGATGACGATAGGCAAAACAACCTTCCAGAAAAGGTCAAAGGTTAAATCTGTCCTCCTTTCTGCCCTATGAATACTGGCAAAAGTTTGTCATCATGATTGCAGAAGACATTCACCATCAGAGAACAGTTTTCAAAGATCTGGATTTGACCTTTTTTACCAATGAGTCTAGATCAAATCAGCTATGCTTTCTGCTTTGCCGGCTAAAACAAAGAACTTTTATTGAACTTATTCAACCACTTTTTAGAGAGAACTATTAGATGTACAACTTTGCATCCGCCGTTTTCCTATAAATGGCTTTAGCATTAAGTGGTGGTCGAAATAAATAGATCATAGACGTCATACAATAAACTTGGGCATCTGTCAACATAACCCCATAGAAACATTAGTCGATTTGTGTCTGCATCATAAAATTATTCTCGATTGAAAATGTCAGTTTACGAGCCAAATTCTTGTCATTTGCGGGAGGTTTTAATTTTTTGCTTCAATATGAAGAAATTTGCGGCTGAGGCTCATCGAATGCTCTCAAATACTTATGGTGAGGCCGCTATTAGTGAAAGAACGTGTCGAGAATGGTTTCAACGCTTCAAGAACGGTGATTTTGACGTCGAAGACCGGCATAGTAGTGGAAGAGAGAAAGTTTTCGAAGATGCAGAATTGGAGGCATTACTTGAGCAAGACTCGTGTCAAAATCAAGAAGAATTGG
>NW_017259201.1:361660-367929 GCF_001594045.1 Atta colombica
AGTGTATTATGAACTGTTAAAACCGATTGAAACAATCACAGGCAATCGGTATCGAATGCAATTGATGCGTTTGAACCGAGCATTGAAAGACAAACGGCCGCAATACAACGAGAGACACGATAAAGTGATTTTGCAGCAATGCTCGACCTCATGTTGCGAAAGTGGTCAAAACATACTTGGAAACGTTGAAATGGGAAGTCCCACTCCACCTGCCGTATTCTCCAGACGTTGCTCACTCTGACTATCACTTGTTTCGATCAATGGCACGGCCTGGCTGATCAGCACTTCCGGTCTTATGAAGAAGTAAAAAATTGGATCGATTCGTGGATAGCCTCAAAAGATGACCAGTTTTTTCGACGAGGAATTTGTACGCTACCCGAAAGATGGGAGAAAGTAGTGGCCAGCGATGGACAATACTTTGAATCATAAATGTATAACCAGTTTTTTACAATAAAGCCTTGAATTTCGAAAAAAAAACGGCGGAAGCAAAATTGTACACCTAATAATTTCACGAGCTGCCGCGATTACCCCGAAACTCTGGAAGAATTTCTCGATTATTTAAATAGGACGGGAGAAGGATATCTTGGATCTCCACGGAACCGACTATCATTGCTGCGCGCAACTCTAGCTAATTCAAACTTTTAAATTGGACAAATTTTACTTCTGCGCTCCCGCCGACGCGAAACCTTACATCTTGCACTCAGGTTTATTTTTTTTTATTCGGATCTCAGTCACCCGACCGAACTCTGGGATGTAACATTTTCTGGTGACAACGGTGAGATATGGTAATTGATTCTTGAGCAACGCTGACTCATAGGCCATTTAATTTAGCCGATTGTGTCTTATGGGGAAAATGATTGATGGACAACGCATTGAGCAACCGCACGCTTTCCTATACGCGGAAAACTCAATAGAATCCTCGCAAATGCCGAAGGTTTCATTTCGAGAGGCCACGGAGTGCGTATCTTCCTTCGACGGATACAACATTCCGCTATCGCAATAGATTTTGTGGGGCGATCGATCTCCTAGCAAAATACGGTGATACCGTTCTCATGACGCGATATGGTAATTATTCCGTCGAGATCTCGCATTACCGTACCCATCCGCATTAAAAAACCGACCTTAGCGGAAGGATATGTATCATGGATCGACTTCTGTGACAACTACATAGGAGACGCGCTAGTCACAAATCGTGAGGGAAGGGCCTTCCTATTGATATAATTAACACAGGCGAGGCCAATCGAAAAATAGAGAGATATCTGTAATTGAGTTAGAAGAAATGGAATTCATTTCTCCACATAATCCCGATCGCGTAATAAAAAAACGTGCCTAACGTTTCGGCTCTAGGACTCCGAAACTCCGTACGACAGAATGCATATAAAAACGAGCCAGACAACTTCGGTTTCTCTCGGAAACGAGCTTAGGTCGCCTCGAGAAACGCAAATAAACGAACTCTTGAGATTCGACCACCTGAACTACGAAGAAAGGAATCATGTCGAAAAATTAATAAATAAATATAGCGATTTATTCCAAATCTCGAGTGATAAGCTTGGTTATACAAACGTGGTACAACACAGGATCATCACTACCGACAATCAACCAATCCACATCAAACAATATCGTTGTCCTCTAATTCACAAAGAGGAAATAGATAGACAAGTAAAAACTCGAACGATGTCGTTTCCCTCTTCAATTCCCCTTACAACTCTTCTCTCTGGGTGATCCCAAAGAAACCAGACTCACTAGAGAACGAGAGATGGAGGATGGTGATAAACTTCCGCGCGCTAAATGAAAAAACAACGGCGACGCGTATCCACTCCCAAACATTACTTACGGAAATATTGGATCAGCTCGGGAGCGCCAAATACTTCAGCGTTTTGGTCTCAGGTTTTCATCAAATATCGATGCATGAGTCAGACGCACCGAAAACAGCTTTCACTACGCCATATGGGCATTCAGTTTAAACACATGCCATTCGGTTAAAAAATGCCCCGACAACGTTCCAGACTCATGAATCAGGTTTTATTAGAATTGCACGGAAAAATTCGAATTATTCGTCTACTTAGATGATATCGTTCTGTATGCGAGCTCGTTACGAACACGAACTTAAATTTAATAAACTAACCGATAGACTACACAGAGCGAACTTAAAACTCCGACAAATGCCAGTTCCTGCGTAAGGAGATTACGTACTTGGGCCATGTAATCGGCAGAAACGATGTCAGATCGAATCCCAAAAAAATATTAGCTGTTGAAAACTTTCCTATCTCTCAAGGCCCAAGGACCATAAAACAGTTCTTAGGCCTTGCCGGATTATTACCGATGGTTTTTACCCGATTTCTCTAAAATAACTCGTTGATTACTTTAATTTACTTAAGAAAGAATTTCGATGATTCGAAGTGCAGAAACAAGCATTCATATTGCTCATTATGTAAATAACCCCTCCTTCAATATCCGGATTGCACACTACCATTTATAGTAATTACCAACGCGTCGAAATATGCATTTAGGAGCATAATTAATCAATACGAAATAGGGAAAGATCCCATCGCAGCTCCTAAATTCCGCCGAGCAAAATTATTCTATTATCGAGAAAGAATTGTTAGCCATAGTTTATAGCGTAAATCATTTTCAGCCCTACCCCTACGGGCACAAATTCACTCTCGTGACTGATCATAAGCCTTTAGTTTGGCTGGAATCTGTGAAAGATCCCACATCCAGGCTTGCACGCTAGAGACTTAAACTCGCCGAGTATGAATATAAAATTTATTATAAGACCGAAAAATAAACTCAAATGCCGACGCCTTGTCAAGAAACTCGGCAATTGCGCCGACCGTCGAAAATATAGCTATAAAAACCGATAGTCATAAATTTGTTTCCGCTCACACAAGATAAAAACTTCGGTCAGAAGCGACCTTTCCTCCGGCATAATACTTGCATCTATGACACATGCAAAAAATAACCTTTCCTAACAACACCACGATATTCCGGAAAATATATTTTCTCCCGTATGCGACGAAATTATAAGCGATAATGACTCGGAATTAGATGATAGTAACAAAGAAAGCAAACAAGATGAAGAATTCTTCATCATGTCACATTCTCAATGTTCGCTTCAATGTACGGGAAGTATATTGCGATTTCACCACGAAAGAATAATTTGCGAAAGAATAATTTTCATTACGCAAATGGGCGAACCTTGCGATCTGGGAGCGCATCATGCTCGCAGAACAAGCACGATTCTCGCAAATTAAGGGCGCTGTTCTCGGGCGTGCCAAAGTAATCAACGATAAAAACCGTTATATCATCGCTCTAATAATTAACGCGCATCCAAACGATAAACCGACAAATAATAAGCGAAGCAATTGTTGTTGAACGTTATCAACGAAATAGATTTAACATCTTAATATGTAAAAGCAATAGAGTATCATGGGTAGTATCATGGGTAAAGACAAACGATATCCTAAAAGATTTAACAACCACGGTATTAAGATGACAATAGATACTAGCAAAATCTCAATTCCTCCGCTCGACAACCTTGCGAATTCTTAGAGAACACCACAACTCGGCGACAGATGGACATAAAGGTATCACAAAGACATACTAGCGCATTAAAGAACGATATTACCAGTCGAATCGAGAAAAGCCATCACATGCTTTGGCAGTACTTGAAACAATAAGTCGATAAAAAGTGGGAGGGGAACGAATTATTGAAGTTGGCAGCCTTTTCTTATAACACGAGCATGCACGAAAATACGGAATTTTCACCATACGAACTGGTTTTCGGCAAAAAAGCCAGATTCCAACAAGTGACCCAATCTTATCAAGCGATCTAAGTAAAACATACGCTGATTTAGTGAAACACTACCTGACTTCATTGTTCGGGACTCGCAGGAAATCGCAAGAGAAAACCAGATATATCTATTAAAAGAATCAGTGAAAGGAAAACTTGCCGATCAATACGGAAGACCATACAAGATCTTAGAAATTCTTAAGAATAATAATGTTAAGATAGCAATAAGTAGCAATAGAACTCGCATACCACACAATGATAAGCTCAAGAAACTGCGTTACATCGGAGAGCGAGGGGTGCACCTACCGGACGATGGTGTTCCCCTGAGCCTAGCGGCTGCAGCTAGCACTCTGCTGTCCACCGGACTGTCAGTTCCGAGCTTAATTCACTCTAAAATGGACAACACAATTTTCATTCTCATTGCCGCACTTTTATTCCTCGCGCCATCATATAGTCTAATAGATTGTGCGGAGGCCACGGCCTCAACATCACATCGTTATCACTGGATATCGGGAATTGCGAGGTCAAAGATATCGAGCCAATTGCAACGGACGTTTACCAACTATTTGCTCTCTGATTGACAAATCCCGAGTAATCCAATGCAAGATCGAAGTAGACAATATATTATTGCGGTATGCATTCTCACGTATTAGTAGTTCATAGCGGAAAAAGACTATCTTTATGAAATGACAGTCAGCAATTGTAAACGAATCCATGAGACCGGAACCATCGACCTGGGAGAATCGAGACGAATACATTGCGGGACTCAAATCAAATAGTACCACTACTCGGAGCATTACGCTTGTCGGACATATTCCGTGGATGGTCGCTGCTCGGCGACTGAAGTACAGTGATCCCTGGGACTTGGGATAGCGTGATCGTGCAAGCAACAATCAAACTCTCAGGGATTTCGAAGCCTCAATACACCGCAGCTCGGACGATCATCCCTCCGAATTACATTGTAAGGTCGCAGCCGAAACTTACTTGGACACCAATGGAGGAGAAACATTCTGACCCCCCCGACAGCTGTAATTTCAGTCACTACGATGTCCTATACGAAGGAAAAGCCAGCAAGTTAACTCCTAGAATCAAGACCACATTTACAATCTACATGATTACCACGCGAAAGACTTTCGTGCTAACCAAACGACCGAGATTAATTTCTGCAGCTACATTGATTCAAATGGAGCATCTTAAGCTCTTTATTTTAGAAACGCAGCGCGATCGAAGAGTACGATCCAGAATCTCAGTAGATAACTTGGACATCTTCACATAAATTCCAAGTTCATATATGTAGAGAAACATATCAAAATACAATTAACATATCTGTATCAAGATATCTTGGAATAAAAATATGCCTTAGAAAAACAGATTCTACAGAATGCACTTTATCCAGCATTGCACCAGAGGTCTATCGGATCATGAAAACACCCGGATACACCGCTGTAACCGCCGAGGAAGTCATACAGTATGTGATAAAGTAGGAATGTAAAATTGTGGAATGTAAAATTCGTCAAGTGGAAGATTGCTTTGTAGAACTACCAGTGACTCATGGAAACCGATCTGCCTTTTTATTACTCGGATCCCGGGTAATAACGCATGCTGGAACACCGAGGGATTATACTGAGATCCTGTCGGTATACAAGATACACGGCACTTTGTTTCGTTTAATGCCGCGCCCTGTAGAATCACTACTCCCCTACTCACCATCCAGTCGCTGTCTACCCTTCCGCTGTCAGCCCTTCAGCGCTTGCTACCAGTGGAATCTACTCCGACGAAGACTTGGATCACCTGCGCAATTACATAATGTTTCCTGTGGAGAAATCGCAGATACTGAATATTTTGGCGCAGAGAGCAATGGGACAAAGTATTCCCGCCGAGAGCGTAATCGATAGTAAATCTCTTCGACGAGAAATCTCTCGAAAAAATCGCCGAGAGCGCAGGAGTACGCCTCTGGTAGAACTCCGTCATTTTCGGCTCGGCGAGCGCAGGGGTGATGGCAATCTTCCTAATCATTAAATTGATAAAACTAATCGTGGATACTACAATCCATGGCTATGCCCTCCACTCGGTGTATGGTTGGAACCTTCATCTTCCCGGAGTCAACTAGAATTCCGTTACGCACTTATTGCTTCGCCTGGCTGGACCCATCCAGAAAAACGCCGACGAGAAACAATAAGACCAAAAGACTCTTATTTCCACCCTTCGAAGACCTTTCCTAAATTCCTTTTCAAAACGCGATAGAGTAAGTGCGATCCAATAGGTATGATAAGTAAAACCCATGTTAAACTAATCATTATTAAACTAACTACTTGATAAAACATTGGACAAAATTATTTTATATATTAAATAAATTCAAAAAAATTTTTTTATATATTAAAAAATTCAAAAAAATTTTTTTATATATAAAAAAAATTCAAAAAAGTTCTTTATTACAGAAAAATTCAAGAAAATTTTTTTAAATAAAAAGAAATTT
>NW_017259201.1:368494-369311 GCF_001594045.1 Atta colombica
TTATATATTAAAAAAATTAAAACAAATTTTTTTTATTTAAAAAAAATCTTAAATAATTAAAAAAGTAATAAAAAATCTTTCATATATTAAAAATTAAGGCATTTATGCTTTTTAAATTTTATGCATTTTAGAGATCATAAATTTTTATGCATTTTCGTTGCAATGCAATTATTTCTAAGTTGAAGCAGGGTTCTTGGAGTACATTTTTCTAATAATTAAGTAATATGCTTTCCATAATATAATTATTATCTAAGTTTTATGAAATTCATTTTAATGCAATTTCACAGATTTGCAATTATCACTGCATTTCGGTGAAATGTATTTTGCAATTTTATGTGCAGAATTTAACTTTTGATGCTATGCAATATTTGCGTGTTTTAAGGCATTTATGTACAATTAATTTTATGCAATTTTGAAGCTATAGATTTTTGTGCATATCGTCACAATGCAATTACTTTTAAATTTGATGCAGAGTTCTTGGAGTGCATTTTTCTAATAACTAAGTAATATGCCTTTCCATAATATAAGTATTATGTAATTTTGATGCAATTCATTTTAATGCAATTTCATAGCTTTGCAATTTTAATTGAATTTCACTTGTGAAATGCACAACTTTACAACTTTATGTGCAGTATTTAACTGTTGATTGAATATTTTTTTACATACAAAAATCTTTTTGAATTTTTATTTAAATAAACAAAATTTTTTTGAATTTTTATATAAAACAATTTTTTTTAATTTTTTTAATAAATAAAAAAATTTTTATTTTTTTTAATACGTAAAAGAATTAATTTATTACTTGTTTAATAATTTAATT
>NW_017259201.1:369574-377238 GCF_001594045.1 Atta colombica
ATTTTTTTTAATTTTTTTATAATTAAAAAAAATTTATTTATCTTATGTACTTTAATGTTAACAACCTGTACGGTTGAGCAATATGTCAATCATTATCATTCGATTTTCGATGAGTCGACAATGATGGTTTTTGATGACGACCATCGCGACAGATTCACCGATGGGTTACGTTCTCGAAGTAGACTTAAAGTATCTACACGACGCTCACACAGACCTACTATTCTGTTCAACGCCCGAAAAATCACCCAACAAACGAGAGAAAAAACACCTTGCTACGTTGATGATAAGAAGCATTATGTAATTCATTATCTATAGCAATGCACCCATAATGGTCTCAATATCGCAAAAATTTACCACGTACTGCAATTTACATAATCTCCATAGCTTCGCGAATCATCGAACTCAATACGAAATTTTATAACTCTTGCCAACAATGAGTTTGAGAAAAATTTATGTATATAATAATGTATAAATTAATAAATAATGCTGTATTTGGTAAAACCAATAACATGCGCAATCACATCGACGTGCGATTTGTAATGCGTTAGGTACGAATTTCACCACGAGTACGTGGCACCGCTGTTTCGCGAAAATTGTAAAGTTATGTATATTGATACAGTGTCATTTGTCGAGTGCGACATCGTATATAATATTATAAAACTTGATACTAGCAATTAGGGTATGTAAATATGAAACCGGAATTTTTTTATAGAAAATACACATTTATTGCATGAAAATGATAAAAAATATTTTATTCTAAGTATTGCCCATCAGTAGTTATACATTTTTTCCACCTGTTTGACAATTTGTGGATGCCACGCCAAAAAAATTGTTGCTCTTTTGAGCCAAATCAGTCATCTAGCCATTTTCGTACATCTTCGTAACAAATGAAGCGCTGCTGAGTAAGTGCATGTTCCATCGATGCAAATAAGTGGTAATCGGATGGAGCCAAGTCTGATAAGTAAGCCGCATGCGAAAATATTTCCCAAATGCCTCAATCGTTTCTTTGACCAGTTTTGCTGTGTGTGATGGTGCATTATCATGAAGCAAAATCACTTTGTGTTGCCTTTTTTGATATTCCGGTCGTTTTTCACACAAAGCTTGATTCAAATTGATTATTTTTTGTCGGTAGCGTTCAGTATTAACGATTTCGCCAGGTTTTAGCAGCTCATAATATATCACATCTTTCTGATCCCACCAAACACAGAGCATTGTCTTCCGTCCATAGCGATTTGGCCTTGCAGTCGATATCGATGGTTCGCCTAGAGTTACATGATCTTTTAGGATTCGCTTAGGATTTCTTAGGATTCTCAAAATATATCCACTTTTCATCGCCAGTCACAATTCGAGAAATGACTTTCTTTTGTACCTGGCGAGAAGCATTTCACAAGTGGTTTTTCGATTTTCCTGCTGTCTTTCATTCAGTTCATGTGGAATTTTTCCATCTTCTGAATTTTTCCTATGGATTTCAAACGTATGGAGACGGCTTCTCGTGTCACATTCAATTGATTCGCGAGTTGTTGTTGAGTTTGAGCGTCATCTTCATCCAACAATGCTTGCAATTCGCTGTCTTCAAACTTTTTCCGTGGTTTTCCACGTTCTTCGTTTCTCACGTCAAAATCGCCACTTTTGAATTTTTTAAACCACTCAAAGCACTGTGACCAAGAGCATGCTCACCATAAGCTTTGACAAGCATTCGATGCGATTCTGCAGCAGTTTTCTTCAAATGGTAACAGAAAATCAATGCTGTCCGCAAATCGTAGTTTCCAGGCACAAAATTCGACATGTTCAACGCTATTACAAACTATACTGTTGTATGAAACTTGTATTGTTGTGAATTGAAAATCTTTGTCAGATGTCAGAACAAGGAAATGGCGTCAATGGCGCCGTCTGACGACAACTACATTGACAGCTATGGTCTATTGGTAATTTCCGGTTTCATATTTACATACCTGGTGGATTGACAATACTGTATTCCGCTCACTAATAAAAAAGTTCTGGGCTTAATGAAAGATAAAAGTAATGGCACGATTATGATCGAATTCGTCAGACTAGAGCAAAAATGTATATCTTGCGCGTCGATGGCAAGAAGAATACGAAGAAGGCAAAAGGTAACATTATAGCGAAATCGATAACATTTGATGATTACATGCCATGTCTAACGCTAAATAACGAAATCGAAATGAGCACTTGTTGTCAACAATAAACTTTTATATGCTAGTTTATCATTCTCTGTGTAAATAGTATCGTCGGGAATTCTTTTGAAAATTAATTTGTACAATCCAGATATATCTTTACTCCATCTACGATCACGAAATCACTCATGTCTAAATTGAATTGTTTATCATTAGCATCGTGCCATTCTTGCTGAGATATACCATAAACGTAATCGATCTCTGTTTAACTAACATTTCAAGCGATTCATTGGGCATTTCATAAAAGCCTTCGGCTAAGGGAGAGTGTAAATGTTCGTACGGTAATTTGCGCGATGTAGAATTAAGTGAATCCGACGTGACAATCGATTTTTTTGTGCGTCGCTTCTTAGACGATGGTGTTAATTGAAGTCATAATTTATTTATCTTCAACCAAAAACCATCATTATCTTCGTAGTCTTCGTTATCTTTAGGTTTTTTTTTCTTATTTTAATATTTTTATCCTTTGCAACATTTTACTTCTTTCTTAATCGGCTGAGATTCCTTACCAGCAATGTTTTCGACAATCTGTTTCAGAGTTTCGACGATAGGCTGAAAATATCTTTCCAGCACAATGTCTTCTATTTTATCGATTTTCAAAATGCGATACTTTTTACGAATCGAATCACTGGTTTTCGCAACCTGTTTCGCTATCGCTCCTCTCACGATTCTTCAACTCCTTGCTATTATCCATGTTGTACTCGAAAGGGAACGTTACGTAATTGATATATTGATAACAATTAATCAGGTTACGGTATTGCATACTCATTAAATACTTTTCTGTATCATTTGTGAGCGCACTGTCTTTGTCTATCGATACCATATGGAATTCATACATTTGCTGCCAATAGCAGCGACATAATTCCTCGTAAGACATGTCGGTATTTACATAGTCATTGTATACATGTTTGATTGATACCATGACAGATTGATACCATTCTGTTTGAACAGAATCAACAGATTTGCATTATCACGTATAAAATGCTTCGGTACCTTTGCATACATCTGACAGAGATAGAAACAGTCGACATCCGCGTGTCTATCTATCACAAAGTATTCTCTGATTGCATCTTGCTTGCCACGTCATCGAAGACCAAAAATGGAATTTGGAAGCCCCTCGTTCGATGATACTACATCGTTATTATTGGAAAATGTAAAATAATCAATTTCTTCAATTGTGGTGCTAATAAATTCTCTAAATATCAATATTTTGGCTGTTACAACGATTTCAAGTACAAGTATACGTTCTCGAGACACATAGCTGATAAAATACTCGTCGAGAAGGCATAGAAACGTATTATTTCGACAGATTCGACTCTCGAAGGAAGAGCTGCTGCCACCGTTGTTCAGATGGTTATGAAAGTGAAGACAAAAATCAGTATGATTTCTTCTTCTTTGAAAACAAAGAAGAAAAAATCAACGAAAAAGCGAATATTCTCGGTGGCAAAATGTAGCGGTTTCTTACCTATTCTATTGCTGCTGGCAGTCGTCAATTCACTGGTTGACAGCGCAAGAGTCGCAAAAGTTATAAACGACAATAAAGCCACGCAGCGTCAATTAAAAGAACTGAAATGTCATAATCGTGTCATGGAAAGTCGTGGAATTTATTTCGCTCATACAAGTGTGGACGAGGAATCTCAACAAAGAAAATTAAGAAAAATATTTAAAAATCAAAGAAACGATAAAAATGCCTAAAGATACAACGCAGAATTACAACAACTGGCAAAACGTATGCGCATTCCATATTTTAGAAATATTTTTATCCGTACTACCTTACTAACAGGGGGAATATATCGAAACAAAAGCAATATATTATCATAAATTTGGATAATGCCGAGGGACCAGGTACTCATTGGGGGCGTACGTGAAGCGAAGAGATCATGCTGTTTACTTTGACAGTTTCGGCGGTCGAAGATTGAAAGGAATTAGTGCGATATCTTGATGTGACGCAAATTGAGTATAATCGTCTTATCAACGTTATGATCAAAATAACTGTAGACAACTGTATCTTCGTGCGTTCGAACGTTACATTTTTACAATCATTAGGCTTTATCGTACGAAATATCTGAGATGACTGAATCTTGAATATTAGAAACGAACCGATCTTTAATGATCGCATCGTCAAGTTTCACTCGTACAATCCGTACATCAACATGACTTTTGGACATAGCGACGAGATACCCATACAACAGCAGGATTTATACACGTTACCGTGTAAAAATATTCTCAATGTCGAAGGTAGATTGACTTCAAAGGAAGAAAATGTACAAAACTTGAATGTAATTGGCATTCATGTTCGATGAAATTCGATATGAACTCAACGATATGGAGATTGATAGCAGAAATATTGGACTAGTCTTATGAAGAGTTATGCAATGTTTTCTAATGAAGTCTTATATAATTTGCATAATGCATTTCTCGATTTTAGTGATACCGCGAAAAATCTAATGACAGATGACGGATACTTTAATTTTTGTGTGCCGCTCATGTTATTGAGCTTTTGCGAAAATTACAAACGTGATAATTAACACTCGTCACGAATTGATTTTGATACGAGCGCGCAATGGTAACAATTACATAATGGGAAATCCAGCGACAGAATCAAATTGATTTGATTTATTCAAAGTACAGTAGCGAATGCCTCATGTTGCGTTGAATGAAGTTAATAAACTATCCAATGCTACGAGCCTTGAAAAGTGGACAATATCTAAGTATAAGTTTCCGTTCTTAAGAACTGTACAAATATTCCTATTATCGATACAATGAAGCATTCGTGGGCCATCAAGACTGCAATTAGAAAACCGTGACTCAACTAGAAAAACCGCGATATGTATCTTTGGTCTACAGACTGATAAAAAAATATCATGACAAAACTTACTTCACTTGTAAATTAACCAATGTAAAACTTTATCTAAACTCCGAATTTTATCCATATGATCTAAATCTAGACTTTGATAGACACACAACCGCATTTTGTACGATATATATGTACGTTTTCATACGTTTTACTATCAAATCCCTCATGAAAAAATGAACCTTCATTGCAATTAAATTCCTTTTTGAGAGGTTTTAGTCTAGTAACTATTGACTGCTCGCGAGTCGTCAAAAATGAGTCGTCAAAAGTGGCATCGTGGATATACGATTAGAATTTGAATTCAAAGAGAATTAAATGTATCCACGAATATTACAGCCTATTGCCTCATTATACACGACCGCATGATCGAATACAGCCTAATGTCCAACATAGTACGTAAATTATCGTTTTTGCAAAAGAATAATACCCTTCCCTCTTTTTTTCGATATAAGGGATAAAAGTCTAAATTTTTTCCTGATCGAGCAGTTTCAAAAAGTCGTTCGTTATAACCATCCAACGTTTGTGGATCTGCAAGGATTTATCATTAGAAGATTTGTTGTGAAGGAAGTGATTGTGCTAAGAAAAAGAGTTATTCTTTTTTATTACATTTTACATGCCACATGCCATGGAATATTTTGAAGATTCGAAAAGTCTTGCGCTTCCTGGTTGAATGCTTATCACCGTGAATTGCAATGGGAAGACGAAATGATCCCATACAACATGATAATATGTCTGATGAAAATATGTCTGATGATAATGGCTGATGATAATCAATGTGGAAGAGAATAACAACAATAAGCTCTTGTATACGTTAAAGAACGTGCATGATTGGCTATACTTGATAGTGACGACATAACATTGAAATCTTCTGGACGTTATCTCTGGACGTTAATTACGAAGATATAGAATCTTTGAATAATTTAGATATTACTATGCGATGTGGAAAATATGCTAAGAATTGTGCGTTACAGAATATATTTAAAATATACAACTGGTAATCACAACGTCGAAAAGTATCATTTTGAAAACTAAAGTGAGATTTTTTTTAATATGTTTTAATTTCTTTCCTTTTCCAATAGTTAAGAATACGATAGCTATTCGGCAGTACGATTCAATAAGTATTCAAGTTAGCGAATAAGAAAATCACGTATCATGCTTCGCTATTTGCCTTATACTATATATTAAAAATTAGTTTTTTTATTGAGACATATAATTTTAACATGGGATTATTTTTTTCTGTAAATGATATCTTGTAAAAATGTTTACGTTTTTCATCATGTTTTTCGGATGTGGTACTTTTTTATATACTTTTGATCGAAAGGTAATACTAAGGATTCTTTCGAAAAATATCCAGGGAAAGACCATTTTGATTGAATCAACTAAAAACTCTTTGAATATGGATAAACAAATCTCAATTTAATAAAACAGATTTTCCAATGCACCTAAATCACGTAAGTCACAATTTTTATTGCTACCTACATTTTCTGCAACCTCTAGCAGTCAGTCGGTCAGTGTGTCAGTATAGATTCTATCGCTGCATTAATCTCAAAAATTGTGAGATTTTTGTGAAAATATGCAACTTGCAAGATTACTCGAAATTACTTACAAATACCAGGTCTTTGATGTATGTATGTAATTTTTTGTGATTATTTTTCTCTTAGTGTGATTTTTAATGATTCGTTTTTTAATTTAAGGTGCTAATAGATGATAATGAGCCTGTAGAACAGCTTCAATTAAGAAATGAATTGGAGATACAAATAGTGCCTGTGGTGAGTAAAACTCCACTTTTATGTACACCATTTTTTTTATATCAATGTAATTTTTTTAATTAATGATATCTATTTTTATTATTAGAACGTTCAACGTCGCGATCAAAACGGAGATTTATCAACATAGATCACCAGCGAAGAGTCGGACTAATGAGATTTTTCAGTAGAGCAGATTCTTGATGAACTCTGAAAGGAGTACCCAAAAGAAAATTTAAATTGGATGCCTTTTGATATTTTTGATCTGCACTATTTATTCGGACTTCGTCCGTATGAAGTCGACGAGGAAATGGGGTAAGTATTTATTTCATTTTTATTATTATATTTGAAATGTTGTATTTAAAATATTGTATTTAAATATTAATACAATGCTTTTTTGGCAAACAAAAAAAACTGCAAAAATAAATATTAAAATTACATTACTGTATGTTTAAAATTATTTATTCCTTTGTCTCTACATCATTCCTTCGACATACACCATATATTAAATAGTTGATAAGACGCTCATTACACAATTAAAAATTATTACATTTAGAAGCTAGGTCATATCATTTTAAAAATCGTTGAAAAAATGCCATCTTAATAATACTCATTTAATATCGAGAAGAAAAGATAACGAGGAAGAAAATACGGGGGAAAAAGAGAGAGCATGAATAATGTGATAGGTATGGGATTGCAACGGGAGGAAGAGAGAGAGAGAGAGAGAGAGAGAGAGAGAGAGAGAGAGAGAGCATATAGGGCCGCAATGAGTTAGAGAGAACTGCACCTTATAATGGGTGGAAGAGAGAGAATAACATGCCTCTCTCTCTCTCTCTCTCTCTCTCTCTCTCTCTCTCTCTCTCTCTCTCTCTC
>NW_017259201.1:377338-384659 GCF_001594045.1 Atta colombica
CTCCCCTCTCTCTCCCCTCTCTCTCTCTCTCATCTCTCTCCCCCCTCCCTCCCTCTCTCTCCCCCTCTCTCTCTCTCTCTCTATCGCGGGTCCTGATCACGCCACCCTGCGGTTCCCTTATCCAGTGTCGTCGATCTCTTGCCCCCTCCCTCGAACTCCAAACCTAACAATGTACTTTTCCATCCTCTTCTCACATACGCATACATACTGCGTGTACGTATATGCACTAACACAGTGATCTAGAACCGGCCTAGTATACCTATTAGCATTTTTAATAATTTTTATTAAAAAATTGTATTGTTAATAATGTTGTATAACTATTCTAACCAATTTCGACAAATTTGAAGTTCATGAAAATAATTTTTTTGAACAACTTTTTTTTCAAAATTTAATTCTATTGCATACGGATTCGATTGCGCACAACCCGATTGCACACAGATTCAATCAGATGTAATAGCGATCGAAAAACGGGGAAAATATTTGTTACGTCCTACAGACGCCATTCTTTTCTTTCAAAAGAAAGCAGCTCTTTAGACTATATTCGTCCCCCTCGAATGAAGAAGACTAGATAGTCAGTTTATATCCCTAACAATCCACTCTTTACTACTCTGTCCTTTACAAACACCTTGTCCCAATGCTCCTGCACCTTCCAATATCCAGTAGCCTACTTCCTCTTCTTCACACATACGCACACACACACATACATACACACGCGCGCGCGCGCGCACGCACGTGTATATATATATATATAATATATATATTACTAATTATAAGTAATATTATATTACTTACTAAGCTGCGTGTATATATTTATAATAAATAAATTATAATTAATTTTTCCACATAATACATGAAAGGAATATACATAATCTATAATTAGCCTAAACAATGTATTATTACAGTATGCAAGCTACAGAAAAAACACAGAAAATATTTATTTAACACATTTTTTAAATATTTATTTAACTACGTTGATATAACTGCATATTATAATACTTAACTTGCTTATGACATTTAATGCTGTCCAAAAATCGGCATTACTTTACATAACGCAAAGGCATACGTTACGAATTGTATTTTAAAATGGCTCAGAATACAACTTTCTAGTGAAATTTAATATAACGCAAACTTAACGCAAATGCAACGTAAATTGACGATGCCATGCATTAAGACGCATTTACAAAATATGAAATCGTAAATCATACGTTACAAGCCATATAACGCATGCGTTAAAAAGTTTCAGAATAGCCCTGCAGGTTTTGGGCCGATGCCCTCTCTCAGGTTTCTCTCTAGTCTGCTTGATCCATAATGGAGACGGTGGAATTGTCAGAGGACATTTCACTGAGGACACAATTTACTGTCGACAATCTAGACATAGAAATATTGCCGCTTATTTACGAGATTATTCGCAGGTACATGATTTTATTTATTTTCATTCAGTCGAATCGTTAATTCCGATACAATCATATAACCTAAAACTGGAATCGGAATCAAAATTTTCTTAACATCACTTTTATAAAAGATATTTTTTCTGATTTTTTTTTTAGAACTCTTACTTAAGATTGGTGTTTTTTTTAATGTTGTTTTTTTATATGTTGCTGTCACGTTTTTATTTAAGTTATTATATATCACACGAATATAAATCTGCAAATCTGCTTACCATCTTATTTCCAAATATTCAAGCCTTTAAAGACAGATTTTGAGCAAATTTATTATCTGATGGCAGAAAGACATTTAATTTTCAGTATAATGTTGATTACATAGTTTATAATTCGATAATGTCGATAAATTGCCATCAGAAATAATGAAACCTGTTGACTTGCTATATAAGTAGATTGACATCAAAAATCAAGCAAGATTGTAGCTCTTTCTTGGTTTCTGTTGCCAGTCTCCGTTAGATTATTCCTATATGCACAGCCTACTCGATTTCTATCATCAATCTGTATCTTGATTCTATAATTCTTATTGATAATTTGGTATTGTTATGTTGTACTCTTTTACCATATATAGTGGATGCTTCCCAATTAATGTTTGCAACACTTGCAAGTATTATTTTATTCTTGTCATGAAATATTAAAACAAGGATGAAATAATATACTTGTATTATGAAGTATGGAGTATTATGAACATTAAGTGAAATGTATCCAATATCTGTACAACAATATAATGATTTAAGAATTGTAAGCAAATCATATATGTGAATATATCAAATACGATGAAAAAAGACATGATCGGTCAAAGTTGGATGTTTCAAATAATACATTATATATTCTTATATTAAATTAATTTATTCCATAATTTATGATTGCGAGCCAATAACTTTTGATTTCAACACAATCATTCTAAAACGCTAATAATTTCCCTTAAATTAGATTAGAAAAAAAGAAACACACGGAATGCAAGAGATCCAGATTCAACTCCCAGCTGAGGCAATATTTTTCACAAGTAAGTTTATTACAGATTTTTAAGATTAAATTTTGGAAATTTAGGGAGATTATTAATATTTCAGATTGATTGCGTTAAAAATCTGACAATCATATTAGCATACAATTATCATTTCTGAAATGAAAAATTGATTCATTTAAATGAATATATATATAATATGTAGTTCAACATCTTAACATTCAGACATAATGATGCTTCGTATTTAAAGTAATGTATTTAACATAAATCTTGTTTCCAATCTTATTGAAAGAAAGAAAGTAAAAAATTTATTGCAAAAAATATTACTTCAGCCAGGATTCGAACCTAGCAATCATATAATCTGGAATAAATTAATTTAAGAATATATAAAACATCCAACTTTTAACCAATCATGGCTTTCTTTATCCTATTTAATGAACAATATAGTGAACTGTTGTTAAAAGTTACAGAATCAGAGTATTGATGTATCTAACATGTCAACAATCTCTGTTGATAAATCCTGAGCTTAATATGCAAATACAGATTACAGTAGAATCTGATCGAATTTGCTGCCAATCTGTCAACAAATTGCTAACATTTTGAGTTAATATCTAAGTCAAGTACAATAATGAATTTTTAGGAATTATATCAAAATTCTGAAGAAATTTGTTCAAGTATTTCAAGAACGTTTTGTGCAATTGATAGAAACACTATTGGATTGTTAGTCAATGGATATGCAAATATTTATATTTTTGATATATTAAGATAAGTGCTGCTAGTTATAATTTTTAGCATTGAGAAAGATCCACATGATACTTCGCAAAAGGCAAAAGAGTCTCAAGATACCAGCCACAAAATCCTAGAGTTACAGAAGAAGTTAGACTCTGCGAGGTCGCAGGTAAAAGCTGCATCATTCTTCCATATAGATGTTCAGAAATATCTTGTCGTTTTTCATGCATATGACTTGTTTTTTTTTTTTCAGATTAAAAGATTACCAGGAATAGAATATAGTAAGGAAGAACAATTGCAAAAGCTCGAGACTTTGCGCAAACAATTGAGACTAAAGCGTGAACTTCTATTGAAATATCGTAATACATGCACATTTGAAATACCGAAAGTATAAACGCGCACGTACGCGTTTGCGAACATAAAGAAAAATAATTTCGAGGATGCCTCTAAAACTTCTTTTCCGGTACTTATTCAATAATGAAAAGTTGATTAACAGATTAGCAGAATCCAAACCAATAAGACAAACTGCACAATTTGTAGTATACATACTAATTAGAGCAGGTATGATTAATGGATCACACCGCCCTATCTCTAGTCCAAAAGACTTTATCAAACAGCTGAAAGATATTGCTGATCAATTAAAGCAACAATTAGAAGAAAAAAATAAATTTAAGAAATAATTTATGATAGATCATATATTTTATTACCAAACTTTATGGTTCTTGTATTTAGATTGCATACAATGAGAATCATTAAATTAATTTTTATAAAAGATAATAAAACATGTAAAATTTTGTATGTAATTAAACGAAAGTTTTATTTAACACATTTTATTTAACACATTTTATTTAACACATTTCTGATCACAATATTTTAGCAATATGTACAATTAATAAATAAGTGTTCAGTTGTATTCAGGAATGATGTCTGAATTTATGAAGGACATACCTTTTTTCTGCAGCATGTATGAATAATTATTAGGAAATAAATATTTAATACAATGGAAAATTTTCTTTTCATACTTAAAATACAGTATGATACATATCTGTTTAAAGTTCCAAAATATATTAAAAGATTGAATGACATAAATGAGATTATTATATATTCTTTTCATAAAATTATTATAGAAGATATATTATTACAATGTGCACATCGGCCATATTTCAAGTTTTATCTTCAAATTCTAAGAGTTGATAAAAGAAATTTGTATACTCTGTACAAGTGTAAATGCAGTGCATTCATATACACATGAAGACATTGTGTATTTCTTGATTTTATTTGTATATATTATAATATTGGCTTAAGATATGCGTATGCCTTTTACAAAAATAATGCAATTTATGCAATAAATACCGAGATTTTATATTTTGCCACGTTAAAAGAATATCTTTTTAATATGATTAAAATAGTTGAGACACGAAAAATTATATTGTAATAAATTTATATAGTATGTATTTTAATAAATTTACAAAGAATAGATTTTTTACACAATATAAAGTACGAGTTTTTATATCAAGAAAAAAAATTGTTTTAGAATATAATAATTTCATATCTCGTGGATCACATTTTTAGAAACTTATAGTGCATTCCGCATTATGCATAAAATGCATAATGCATCATGTTATTCATCGAAGAATAAAGAAAGATAAAATGATACTTCATATTCTTCATGCATAATTCGGAACACATTTTTATACGTAGCAGAAAGTTATAAGAACATTAATTATTTGTTCTTCATACACTGCTCTTACATTTTTGCAGGAGGATTCTGCTCGGTTAAAGGTTGAATATTGTTGATAGCATTATGAGATCGTCCTCTTCGACTTCTACCTTTTTTATTCTGATTTAATCCAGATTTCTGTGGTACATTTTCTTGTTTAGCTGTTTGTGCTTCATTCATCGAATCAGTTTCGGTCATTTCCAATACCTAAAAAAAGAAAAAAAATGATTATGTTTATTCATTATTTTTGGTATTCATTTTTGTTTCTCATTAAAATTAATGAAAATAATAAAAGTTTTTATATGGTTGAATTTAAAAGAATAATAAATTAAAAACAATGATTATTTTAATTTTATCACATTAAAAATATCGCATATACCTGCACGTTTGCATTCTGTCGATTTTGTGACGTTTTATTCGGCTTACTAATTCTAGATGCTTGTGTAGTTATATTATTTGAATGCGGTATAAGTTTTACTACATTTCCTACTGCTTTAGTACGACCTTCTCTAAACACCATTCTCTGTCCAGGTTTTATGTATTCGGGATGTTTGATAAATCTAAAGTGTACCAAGGCTTTGTCACCCGTTCTCAAACAATCTTGAGACATAGACAATATAGAAGCAGTTTGTCTTATACTGCCGCAATGTACTGTAATAATTTTTATAATAAAAAATTAATTTGTATGATAGAATATAATAATAATCATATAATCATTATAACAATAATAATCATTGTAATAATTACCCATTGCTTGATAACGGGAGCTGATTGTTGTAGGATGATGTAGCACCAAAATTTCACCTTCAAATTCCCAACAGGCTTGTGGATTAAGTGCAGGTGCGACCATTACCATACCTTTGCGAATGTGTGACCGTTTAATCTTTTTTAGTGCAAAACTAGCTGTTTGTCCACCTCTCACTTCGCGAACAGGCATCCTCTTTCGATGGATACTTTTTACGGTTATAGGTGTAAAACGACCCAGTGGATCAGGTCCTAATAGCAATGTATCATTTAATTTTATGATACCTTTTAAAGTTGTACCAGACACTACTGTACCAACTCCCTATAATTTTTAATTTATTATCATTTTTGTGCATTAGAGAAAAAAAGTTTATATAATATTATATACGTACTGGTACAGAATATGTATCATCTATTTGAAACTCAGCAGGTTCATCATCATGACTAGTAATTCTCGCAGTCAATAAATTGAGAAACATCTTAAGAAAATTTAAATTTTCGCCGGACACATTGGATACTTGAAATATTGGACATAACCTGCATGAAATTTATTGTAATATTTTATGGATATTTTAGTATACGAAGTTTATTATTTACAGTTTATTATTTTTTTTTTTTTAATAAAATTCTTGATATATTGAACTAACCGTTCTGAGACAAAATTAGTAGCGCTAACTACCACATCATCAGGCGTCTTCACTGTAACCGGGACTTTCCTGCAACCAGGAGATTTCAAAATCTTTATTAACAGTTTCAAATTTTCTTGTAGAACATTCGGCGGGCACATATCGATTTTCGTCACGACAACGAATACCGGTACAGATAACGCTAAAGCAAGTCCTAAATGTTCTTTGGTCATCCCTACAATGCCGGCATTTGCTCCGATCATTAACATACCTGGAATAATATTTGTATAAAAATCATAGGATTCTTATAAATTGTATAATTGCAAATGATCAAATAAAAGAAATATATTCGTTAAATATTTTCTTTTCCGGATCTTATATAATATTAATAATAATATAGTTTTACCGAAATCTGGAGCATGTCCCGTCATTCCAAAAACAGTCGTCTTTAAATATCTCTCGTGACCAGCAAGATCAATGAATGTAATTACTTTAGAGGATTTTTCACAAATCTTCACCCAATCCAACGAACCATGTTCAGGCTTATTAACTACGTTACCTACGAATATATAATGATACTACAATAAAAGAATAATCACATAAAATATTACAGAATCAAGACTCACCAACACTATCAAATCCAAGTATGTCATTTCCAACAGAGCTAGTACGTCCTGTTTCAGCTTCATGCTTGTGGCGGAATAATTTTTGACGCGCTAATCCTCGTCCATTGTCAAGTTCACCATGAGTCAGAACACCTAATAAAGTTGATTTACCAGCATCCACATTACCGACCACAGCAACTCTATAAATAGTTACTCGAAGCTATAAATTATAAACTGTCGAGCGGCGATCCAAAAATTACATTATTAAATAAAAACCTGATCTCTAAGAAATCTTGTCGATCTAAACGTCTTCTCACTAGATACTGTCCTGTTAGACCATGATCTGCTTTATTCTGACGTAGAAGCACACAATCTGCTTCTAATGTTGCAGCAAGAGACTGTAAAGTGGCAACTGATGCTTCATATTCATCCTCTTTTAATCCATCCTCAGATCCATCTAAGTATCACATAGATAAGTTTTATATATATATATA
>NW_017259201.1:384759-388285 GCF_001594045.1 Atta colombica
AACCTTCAGCGATACCAATGTCAAAAATCGTTTCGCTACCTCCATCCTGTATCCTTTCTTTCAACCTTCTCAACAATAATTCATATTGATCTTCAGATGGACTGACCAAGATAGTCTAGAATTCACATTAATCTCCATTCTTATAAAATATTGTATAACAATATCTTAGAAGCGACAGAGAAAGAACAACTAAACATTTTGATATACCTTGCCTCTAATGCTAGAGTAATCTACAGTTGGAATAGATCCATGTTCCTTCTCTGGCAAATGAGCAATGGTTTGTGATATGACAGACCCAGTACCCGACATGTTTTGTAATGATACGCTTCGTAAATTCAACTTTCTATTCTTCCTTGCAACAGTTTGTCTAATTATTTATCGTTCTTGTATACAAACATCTTCCAGTATTTAAATCTAAATTTTTTTCCATAGACTGCTAGTACTCGCATGTACATAACTGTGGCACTTGAAATTTCGTTTACACCCTCTGGTGACATTCAAATGTTCGGCACTCAAATGTTTTGGTTCATTCTTATCATCTATAATAACATAATAAGATAACATTTATTTTTTGAACAGCTGATGAAAGATGAGGATTTAATTTATAAGTTGCCTCATTTGATGTAATATGATCGTTGAAAGAGATTGTATTATTTTGATCAAAAAATTCTTCCCTCAAAAATCATGAGAAATCAAAAAGAACATACGTAGAAGGAACAAAAAATTTACTTGGCTTAAAAACATAAAAAGTAGATACATGAATGTATGCACCTACACCATAGCAAGTGCTTATCGGTCGTGCTACAAGCTTATCTAAGCAAAGGGATTGTGCAACTTCGATCAAGTGACAACATATTGAGTGCTTTCTATTTAGTGACACAAGTCAACACAAACATCATTCTGTCTTTCTTGACATTTAGAGAGTAGCAAAGATAAAAAAATATATCAACTTGTGTCACCAAATGGAAATCGCCTAGGCTACATTCGAAAATCTACCCAAGAGCCTCCACATATGTTTAACTTTGCTCACTCAATGTTAAACAAGGATAAGGTAACACATGGGAACATCCTATTATTATCCTCAAGAGAGATGTGCGTCAAGCTTGAAACGCTCGGAATGACAAGCGATTCAAGTTTGAAAAAAAAAGAAAAAAAGTAAGACATAATTTTCTTTCGCGAAATATGCATAAATATTACATCTTCCTTTCTCATACATAAGATGTATGAGAGAGTCTCTTTCTCCCGTAGATATAAACTAGAAAAATTCGAGATCGCGTTCGAATATTAATCTTCTTGTTATCTCTAGCAATTCATTTATGCATTTAAAGGGATACATATTTACCCAAAAAAAAGAAAATATAAAATTCACATGGTTACAACTTTGAGCAAACTAAATTGACAACTAATGACTAGATAGACGTTTTCTGCGCCTGCGAATTGCTGTTACTATTACTATTTGTTTAGTTTACATCATGCACTTGATACACGTATTAACTAGTAACTTTCTATTAAATTATTTTCATTTCAGCGATGTATTCAAAGAATGATGTACTAAATTGGTACAATATGCTTCAAAATGATTAATTAAATACACATAGTATATATGTTTACACGTATTGCCAAAATTAAAACCATTCAACAGAAAGATACTAGTTATTATCCGTATCAAGCATAACGATGTAAACTAGAAATTTGTCACGTCACATGCTCCAACATGCACTTACTTCCTCCAACGACTCCAACTGTAACTCCTACTAGAGAGAAACCTGAGAGAGGATATGCCGGCCCAAAACTTATAACCACAAAATGTTATCGCGCACTACTGCCTCCTGACAAAGTGAATGTAAATTACATAGCTTTGACGGTAATACGACCACTTCTCTAAAGATAATACGTCCATTTTTCTGAGAGTAATCTACTTTTCAATTCTAGATGATAAATCGATACTTGGTTCATATAATCGTGCATTCACAAATTGTGCATCAGAAATATTAATCTCTGCAATCTTACATGCGCGTGATGTTTATTTCGCTTAAAAGTATTAAATATCAATCTAATCTACTTTTAAATTATAACATCGAAATTTTACAAATTTTTCAAAATAGAAATGATTTTATAATCAAATATAAATTCTGTAAATGATATACGATAAGATACAATGTTTAATTATGCAATCAATGAATTCTAGAATGAATAATAGACATAGCAAACTCCGAGACACGACGAGGAATAATATTGTTTTTTTTTATATCTGATATCAACTCAGCAAACGAGAATGGATTAAAATGGATTGAAATTTTTTTCTATTCGAATACGTATTTTAAATTTTAAGCGACTTTTTTTGGATTTAATTAGATTCAATTGGATTCAATTAGATTCAATTGGATTGAAAAACTGCATTTTCTATTCAAAATTTTGAATTGAACAATATTCACAATGTGTGTGTTGTGCACAGAAAAAGCTAATATTATTTTTAGATTGAAAGGCATAGAGATATGCTCCATGCAATTCTTATAAATGAATAAAAATGCATTCAGAATTGAAAAACATTCATTTTAACATTCGTGAATTAATATTTCTAAAAATCTGAATCCATTTCAATTCATTTCAAGATTCTCATTTGCTGGGAAGCTTTATAATAATAAACTTAAACATCAATACAATAGGAAGGTCTCATCAATATCCTATTAGTAATTACTATAATTATATCTCCTATCTCTACACGCGTGGTGAGCTCACCAAAGTCCAATGGAAAAAGGGAAAATCAACAAAAAACGAATTCTAATTCCACCTCTTTTATTTATTCGCGTATACCGAGATTAATTCGATTGCAATTACTGTTCTACAAAAAGTATTAACATTAAGGTTGTATTATATTTTTAAAAATGTGTTAATATTTATATTTTAAATAAGCTATATATATATGAATTAAATAGTATTCCAAGAACTTTATTTTTATTAAACACATTTTTATAGTTTATTTACTTTATTTGTTATTATTTTCTTATTATAATACTAAAATTTGAAAAACATACAGTGACAAAAATAATCTAAACTTTTTTTATGTAAATATTTTAAATATTTAAAATGCAATTATAAGTTTCATTGTGACGCAAAAATTAAGTGTTTAATAAAATAAGGAAACAATATATTTTGTATAAATATTTTAATAATAACATAAATTAAAAAAAGAGCTAATGAGCCAAGCTGGTTAATTACATGTATGCTTATAATTATAAATTTTTATACATAAAAATTTAAACAATATCAAGAATTTCAATCCGAAAAATTTTGTTTATTTACAAAATAATATAACCATGCAATTTCTAAAGTTGAAACATTCTATCGTGAGTGATATAAATTTAAAAAAAAAATAGAATTATATGCATTTCAGTTAAAAATATAATATTACTTTCCTTCTATAACTATTACATCAATGAAACTTTACATAATACATCTTAAATATTTAAAGAACTTATACAAAAAAGTTAAGATTTTTGCAATTATAATATATATATATATAATT
>NW_017259201.1:388374-388898 GCF_001594045.1 Atta colombica
GTGTGTGTGTGTGTGTGTGTGTGTATTTTATGTATATATTTTACATGAGCTAAACAGTCTATAATTACGTATATACGTATTAGGTGTACAACTTTGCTTCCGCCGTTTTCCTATAGATGACTTTAGCGGTAAGTGGTGGTCGAAATAAATAGATCATAGACGTCGTACAATAAACTTGGGCATCTGTCAACATAACCCCATAGAAACATTAGTCGATTTGTGTCTGCATCATAAAGTTATTCTCGATTGAAAATGTCAGTTTACGAGCCAAATTCTTGTCATTTGCGGGAGGTTTTAATTTTTTGCTTCAATATGAAGAAATCTACGGCTGAGGCTCATCGAATGCTCTCAAATACTTATGGTGAGGCCGCTATTAGTGAAAGAACGTATCATGAGTGGTTTCAACGCTTCAAGAACGGTAACTTTGAAGACCGGCATAGCGGTGAAAGAGAGAAGGTTTTCGAAGATGCAGAATTGGAGGCATTACTTGAGCAAGACTCGTGTCAAAATCAAGAAGAATTGGC
>NW_017259201.1:389892-401795 GCF_001594045.1 Atta colombica
TTTGAAATAAAAAATACAAAACAAAATAAATTTATTATATTATAATATTATTTTTATTATTTATTATTTTATTATTTTTAAATATAAATTATATTTAAAATATTAAATAAGGAATAGGACACAAGAAATTATTTAAAATATAAAATAAGAAATAGGGTCCGAAAATGCATTGCACAATAATGTAATCATTGCACAATAATTATAGAAAGAAATATTATATTTTTAGCTTAAATGCATATATATTCTATTTTTTTTTAAACTGACATTTATATCACTCGATAGAGTAACGTTGCAACTTTAGATACAAAAATTGCATGGTTATATTGTTTTGTAAATAAACAAATTCAGATTGAAACTTTTGACATTGTTTAAATTTTTTTGTATAAAGATTTATAATTACAAGCATATTTGTAATTAATCAACTTGGCTTATCAGCTGTTTTTTTAATGTATGTTATTATTAATAAAATATATTGTTTCCTTATTTTATTAAACATCTAATTGTGTCGCAATGAAACTTACAATTGCATTTTAAATACTTAAAGTACTTATATAAAAAAAGTTTTGATTAATTTTGTCATTGTATTTTTAGTGTTGTAATAAGAAAATAATTATAAATAAAGTAAATAAATTATAAAAATGTGTTTAATAGAAATAAAGTGCTTGGAATATAATTTAATTCATATGTACACAGCTTATTTAAAATATAAATATTAACACATTTATAAAAATATAATATAACCTTAATATTAATTCTTTTTAAGTAAAATAAACATCACGCGCATGTAAGATTGCAAAGATGAATATTTCTGATGCACAATTTGTGAATGTAACACAATTATATGAACAAGTATCAACTCCAATTATCATCTGGAATTGGAAAGTAGACGTATTATCCTCAGAAAAATGATCGTATTACCATCAGAGCTATGGTAGTTTTCATCCACTTTGTCAGGGAGCAGTAGTGCGCGATTATAGGTTTTAGGTCGGCATGTCCTCTCTCAGGCATATGTACATTTTTCTCTGGTATATGTACATAAAAATTTTGATTTTTCACATTTCTTCTTTAGAAAGAAGCTTATGTGATCGACGCCCTCATCATTGTTGAGTAAAAAACATGTTAAGACGTAAAAAAAACAAAAACAAATTGTTAGAAAGAAGACCTCAACATGTCCTCAGCAAAAAACAGAAATATTATCGGAAGAGAGATGACGAAGGATCCGACAAAGATAACAAGGCAGGTTAGGCGAAATACATCTTGCCGAATTTAAATTCTGTAATAATCGATTGAATTTGCAGAAGTCAATGAACAATCGATTAACTTCCCCATGGCTATGTGGGACATGGAGCATTGCGATCCCAAGAAATGCTCTGGAAAAAAACTTGCAAGACACGGTTTGATAAAGATCCTACGATTGAGTGCACGATTTCCAGGCTTGTGTCTTACTCCAGTCGGTGATAAGGTAACTAGTGAATCAGGAAGTTGTTATTTAGGATAAAGAAAGCATAAGGAAAGTAGATTTTCTGCTTTCCAATAACCAATACTGAATGCAAGTTAGCGTTTGAGATTAACACAGTAGATGCCTATTAAAGGTACCTTCTTCAGAGGTGCCAAAGAATTTGCAAATTATTACTGTATCGTGATCCATTGCTAATGCCAACATTTTGTACACTTTTGTTTATTTTGGCTGCGTTGGAAACACACACTGGTGTGCCAACACCAGTTCGGAAATACTCGTGTGTATTCGGTGTACACTAGTGTAAGATCGTTCAGAAATATCGAAAGAGTCGCACCAAGTGCCACTAAAACCATTCATGTGAAAAGCAAGAATAGTCGGTATGAGCTGATGTGTTATGGCTGCAGCACAGACTTGCATAGTGCATAAGGGAATCGACCAATCAAAATTCGAAATTTGGAAAGAATGACTTATATTCCTTTCTTTTTACAATCATATATTGCCGTTGTTTCTCTTTACAATCATTCCACCGCCTTTCTTCACCATTGAATTGTTTAGCTCGAGGTTAGAGTTAAATGTGAGTGGTGAGATGGAATTGAGATAACATACACGCCACATGGAAGCCGTTCGGGAACACTCACCATCCAAAGGCACACGATACCCTCCCCCCCACCCCCATTACTTCTCCTGAAGTCACGGAAACACACTAACGAGTGATGTTTCCGAACGCAACCTTTATCAGGAAGTATACTGATATTAATAGCATTTTGGCAGAATTGATGCGCACCAGTGCACATTCTGAATATAAAATTTCAAGATATGTCGTAACGTTTAATTTAAAGAACTCAAGTATATACCTGTACAAAATTTATTTTATTCCATGCCAAGATAGTAACTACCTTACCTACGCCATGATAGTAACTATTTAATCTTCCTTTAAAATGTTATTATATATCACAAAATTGCGTTATCTTACTCAACCTAAGAGTAATTATAAAAAATTAAGGACGTAACGATACAAAATAAAAAAATTTTAATGAAATACTTTATGTAAAAAAACTTGACACTACTAAAAACCAAATTAGGAAAACAGGAAAAGCCATTGTGAGTTAAAATAACAATGCACGCAAGCACGCATACACACACACACGCGCGCGCGCGCACACGCACGCACGCACGCACGCACGCACACGCTCATTGTCCCTTGATAAACACAGGATGTACATGTACGAATAAATTATACTGCACGATTTCAATTACGTATAAAAGAAATAGGCATTAATATATATACGAATGAGTTATATAGTCGTGCGTATTAATATTAGATATATGTCAATCAGACATAAGATTTAATTTATTTGGTATTTAAATTTGTTTGCGCATAATACAGAAGAACTGAACTCGAGTAATCTTCATATGAAACAATATAATTTATTAATATTCTTGAGGCTTCCATGGGTGCTTTCTATATAAAGATTATCCGTTTCGTGGGTTTTCTCTGTGCCCAGATCCATTGGAATGTCAACATGTCGTGAATCTTGCAATCCACTTCATTAGAGCGAGGAGCAGCCTGATTCTGCTGAAATATAATTTGTTTTTACTCAGTCTAACATTCAGATTAAATTGATGATTTTCTTAACTTAATTGAGCAGCGTCAAGTTTTTTCACATAAAGTATTTTTTATTTCATAAAAAATTTTTTATTTTGTTACATCCTTAATTCTTTATGAGAACCCTTAGTTAAATAAGATAACGCAATTTTTTGATATAACATTTTAAAGGAGAATTAAATATAAATTAAATAGAATTACTATCACATTTAGCGTAAAACAGGATAAATTTTGTATAGGTACATACTTGAATTCTATTTTTAAATTAAAAGTTATGAAATCTTGAAATTTTAAAAAAGAGTTACAATTAGTGCAACTTAAATACTATATATCATTTTTGAAAGTATATACTTCTTAAAATTAAGTTTAGCAGTTATTGATCATTTGGGCCAGTTTTACCAACGTCAATTACTTAATTGGTCATGGAACTGACAAATTGTGTTTCTGTTTGCTGTTTAGTAGAATTGACCACTTATGGTTGATAATTAATCACCAATTAACTCGGCTTAATTGAAACCGACTTTTTATATATAATACTAAGTATCCAACCCAATTAATAGTAATTTTAATTTTTCTTTAAGGATATTCTTATTTCAACCTAAATAATGGCATGAAAAATTTTTCTATTTAAATTTTTTTGTTTTATACGGTTAACACTTTAATTTTTTGTGATAACACTTAAATTGAGCAAGGTAACGCAATTTTATGATAATGTTTTGTATAATAATTTGAAGGAGAATTAAATAACCACTACTTTAGTTGGAAGAGAAAATGTCTTTGAATGAATTGTGATAATAATTTCATTTAAGAGGAATTTAATTTGGATTGGAATATATAGATCTTTCAATAAAATATATGTATGCTGAAGTTTCATTGCATAAAAATTAAAAATGATGTCATTTGGATTAAGTAAATATGGTAATAATAAAAATAACATCGTTTAGGTTTTACTTTTTATTTTGATAATAAAATTTAATTTGGCGCACATAGTTGTTGATATCAATTCTTTTATACAAACGATACATATGATACCATTAGATTAATATTCATTATTTATTTAATTTAGCATGGTATAAAGAAACGGGATTTAACTTTACGCTTGATATCAAATCTTTTAAGAATGATGCATATCATTAAAGTTAATATTATTTATATAATTTGATATCCGATGGATATGGAATTTAACTTGGCGCCAATTGTTGATATCAAATCTTTTTTACAAATATTATAAAATTTTGAAGATATCAATTTTATTGATATCAAATCTTTTATATGAAGATACATATACTAGAATTAAGTAAATAACAAGAGATATCATTTATGTTTTATTTTTTAATTTGATAGAACTTGATTAGTTAAGATTGTAGCATCTGGGTTTTAATTTTTTATTGGATATATTCACTTTTTTCGAGTAATAATTTTTGAGAATTATAAATAATTCAGAGAATCAAAGTTGCCATTACTTGGGTTGAAATAAGAAGACCTCCAATATGGATGTCCTTGAAAAAAAATTAAAACTACTATTAATTAGATTGGATACTTAGGTTTTATTCGAGAAGCATGTATTGTTAGCGTCTTTTTTATCTTCTTTAAAAAGGTTTTGTATTACATTAAAAAGTAATTTTAAAAACAAGAGGGATATTTGAATATATATGGACATCGTATGGATATCGTATATGATTATAAGTATTTATAAATATTTATACATATTAATGTACGAAAAGTTTTTTACCGGTTGTTGAAACATGCAACGCGAACAAACTTTGTATAAATAAATATATACATATATATATATATATATATATATAATTTTAATAAATAGTAGTATAATAAAAATGTATGGAAACATATTACATATAAATACCGTATTCTTCTCAAGCGCATGTACTTGCGGTTTTATTTCCGTAGAGTTTGTTTTATTGACTTTTTCTATTCTTTCAGTTCGTTCTATAATTCTATTCTTGCTTTTTTACGCAATGTATGATCCCTTGATGTTAACCTTGTTGTTTGGCCGTTGTATCGTCTACAGGAACGGTAATTGTAGTATTTAATAGTAGAAATATGGCTTTCATCTCTGTATAAAATAGACAGGACAATATAAGCAGAATAATCGATGAACAGGACCATGCCAATTTAAACAAGAAAATTTTTTTAATTCAAAGAATAACAATTTAAAATTCAGCATTAATGTTCTGGCATTATATCTCAGAGTTCTACAGTTTTAAGAATCTTTGTGATATCGCTGAATTTTATAATTGCATTTAGTATTCAATTTTTTCAATTAATTAAGACGATCTAACTTTCATCAATTTTAATCAGTAGTTGTAAAAGGAACATGAAGCATATATACATTTTTTTTACATTGAATTCATTGTATCAACCTATTGTATATTTGAGAAAAAATTCACTATAATAGACCTTATATGATTGTGTGACTTATAAATTCGACTAACATCAAGTTCCGATGTGAAGCTGTTTGCATCTAAGCTGTTTCCTACTGTATTTCTTTTGTCAACATGCAAGTACAACATGCACTTTTTATATTTTAATTTGTGAACATCTCGCGTAATTACCGATAACAATTTTTTTAAATTTATTATTTAACATTAAAAATGACCCGATAAGAGTCGAAACGTCTGTACAAAATTTAGATGTTGATAAAAATAGTTTTAACTCACATAATAACTTGAGTGGTTTATAATCCTATATTATATTATTTAAGAAAATTGTTATCAAATAACAACATTAAATTTCTATAAAATGTTACTTTGTTTGCAATATGTAAATGCAATAATTAAATATATTTTTCGTATCATATTTTACCGTGTTCTATTTTTGGATTGAAATCCTTAAAAATTTGATTAATAATCTTGATTCTTCTGTGCCATAATCACTAATCTTAACCGATTTCCTAAATCTTGTACCTCTTGAGTAAAAGTTCCAATCGGATAAATCATCTTCATTTAAATTTCATTTAAACTATCATTTAAGCTTTGAACATCAGCTTCATTTCTGTATGAATAAATGACATATTAGAACTGAAATAATTTACACTACATATACCATTCACATAATTATTAATTTTGACATTTATGTAATGCAATATGAATTAATGCTAGAGAAGAATTAAGAATGCTTGAGGGAACTTACTCTTCAAGAAGACTTCCACATAAGGATCTGAGCACAAGAATTGTCGTAACACTTACTTAAACTTAAATTGTAACATAAATAACGCACAAGTTTTCACGTATGATGTTGTAACTTATTGCTTGTGTGTTACATCTAGAACTTAAATCTCTAAGTAAGTGTTAGAAGATCCTTAAAAAGACATAAGTTATAGACATAAGTTAGTAACGCACAAGTTTTGGCGTACGATTTATTGCCGTCTCTTAAGCCGGTTCTACATTAGTTGCAAGTTGATCGCAAGTTTGTTGCAACAGCCAATATGAAGCGTTGATTTCAAAATATAAGCTTCAGATTGATATAACTTATGTCTCTAAGGATCTGAACACAAGAATTGTCATAACACTTACTTAGAGACTTAAGTTTTAGACATAAGTAACGCACAAGCTTTGGCGTATGACGTACGATTTATTGCCATCTCTTGGAGACGTGGCAATAAGTTGTACATTATACGTGAAAACTTGTGCGTTACTTACGTTACACTTTAAGTCTTAGTTTTACAATAGAGTTGTAAATGATAAGCCGTAAGAAATTAATCAGTCATAGTTGATTATTCTTCTCACATTTAATCGTAATTGGCCAATTTCTTACGGCTTACGATTTGCAACTCTATTGTAAAACAGGCATAAGTAAGTGTTACGACAATTCTTGTGCTTAGACCCTAAGGCTGATTTACCTTTATCTTTCTATGTATTAGGTTGCGACCTTTTCATGCGACGCTGAAACGCTCGTTTTCTAGCATTTCAAAAAAATATTGAATCTAACTTTGTAATCTGTAGAGAGGAGACAATAGATTTCTGCCATGTATCCAGTATTGTTATTTATTTTGGAATTTAAAGTTCAACATATTTAATTATTCACATAATATTATTTAAAATAAAATCTTAATAAAATATACTCATTCGAAGCATTTTTATTCAAAATGGAAGAATCTGGCAAAAAAAAACGCGGCGGTCGGCTTTGTGAAGCGAGTTATTAAGCATTAAAGTTGGAGACTTTAGGGATTAATATGTCTGTCATCCGATTCAATATAGCGCTATGTATGTTCTGCTTTATACAAATTCACTTTAAAAATATATTCACTGCTTTAAAAACAAAAATCCACTGCTTTAAACACACAAATTCTTTGCATTAATAGTGAATTTGTGTTTATGAAGCAGAGAATTTGTTTTTAAAACATATAGTACACAGAAAGGCGAAAATATATTGTAAATCAAAATCAAAATGGGTACACAAAATGAAGACAGTGCAATGTCTCTGTATGTGTGATTTCCGATCCGCAGGAGTTTAGTTTCGTATGTCCCATGGAGCAGAACTTGCAGATGCGCAATCAATACGAGCCAATGACAAATGCTATTCCGGTGGATCTAATGAAACGTGATCTACAGGAAGGCTCTGGTCAGCGCTAATTGCGCATTCCGGAAATTCCGCTCCATGGGACATATATAGGAAAACATATTTTAGCGAAACGAAATCGGCTGAATGAAGTGACGACCAATCACAAGCGATCCGCCAATTCCGCACCATGGGACCGCATCCTCAGAGTGCGCTCCCATAGGATGCGGAACGTTTGTGATTGGTCGTGGCTTCATTCTGCCGATTCTGTCGTTTTCTGTTGCACAAATTTATTGGCCGCAGCATAGACTCTTGCATAATAGTGCATAAGGGAAAAATCAATTAATCGAAATTCTTTTCTATAAAATGGGAGAACAAGAAAGATTCTGATGAATTGATTCGCTTATGTACTATGCGTTATGCGTCAAAAAGTTTGTGCTGCGGCGTTATTTTTTTTGCAGATTCCGCCGATGCTTGCGTTTACAACCGGTCACAGAAAGATTGCAACTTTTTTCAATGAATTTCGGAACGGAGCTAGTTCTCCGAGTGATTAATTCTTACTCATGGATCTATAAATAAGAACTATCACTCGGTGAGCGGACTGCTCGTGATTGGTCGTGGCTTCATTCAGCCGATTCTGTTCTGTTAAAATATGTTTTCCTATGTCCCATGGAGCGGAATTTCTGGAATGCGCAATTAGCGCTGATCAGTCACAAAAGCCTTCCAAATCATTTTCATTAGAACCGGATAGCGATCAGAATCTTTCCTTTTCTCTCATTTTATAGAAAAGAATAATTTTGATTAGTTGATTCCCTTATGCACTATTGGAAGAAAAAGTATTGCAACCTTTGTGTGATCAGCTGTATATGTACAACATATACTCATAAAAACTAATCTCATTAAGTTGATTTAAACGGAGAAAACTATCTTCTATAAGCGCATAGTTAGGCCCTGCACAATACAAGGAATAAGAAATTAGAAATAAAGAATAAATAATTTTAACATCAGAAATCGAATTGGAATATGATAGGTTGAAATATGATAGGCGCAGCACTTGCAGCGCTCGCTGGTCACATCATATATGATGTGACCATGCATTGCTAGTGCCACTTTTGCGCCAAAAATTCCAAATGAACATTACCTCCACTTTGTAGCGGCGGTTACGACGATGACGACATTTCTTAATAAAATTTTTTCTTAATAAAAGTTTTAGATTTGTATTTCGCATCGCAATATCTCCGTTCGTAGAGCACGTAGAGAAAAAATAAAAACACTTTCATTATACAGGATATCTCTTAAGATGGGTCGGGGTTACATTGGGGACGGAGAATAGATCAAAGGGAACAAAAAATTCTTATACTATTTTGAGATACTCGCTATAGTTTTTGAATTAAAAAAGGAAAGGTCTAAGCCAATATGCGGTTAAGCCGCGTCGCGCGAATTCGTAGGAGGGCCCACACTCGAGCGGCGGTGGCGGCGGCGGCGTGCAGGAAGGGGGAAGGAGCGCTTCGTCGCCTGGCATGACGGTTCTATGTATTTCGTTGCATCGCGCCTATACTATTCAAAAATGTTATTTTAGCTGAAGTTTTTCTTACACATTTCTTATCATTATAAATCACGTTATTTAACACTATTAAATATGTTTTAACAATTATAGTAATCTTTTCAGTTACAGAAAATTTAAATTTTATTCATCAGTGAACATTAAAAATTAATAAAATTTAAGAACGTTTCTAAAATGTACAATTAAACTTGTTAAACGGCAAGAAATATGTGAAAAAGAATCCCAGTCAAATACGTCATTATACAAAAATAAGGGGTTCCACACAATAAAAGGAACAGAGAACAGAGAATAAGAATTTCAACCTATCAGAAAATGTGTATTCCACAATGCATAATTCCACACGATAGGTTGAACTCTTACTATAATTGTATTAAAATAATTTTATTTAATCATGCTAAATAACGTGATTTATAATGATACGAAATGTGTAAGAAAAACTTCAACTAAAATAATATTTTTGGATAGTGTAGACGCGATGCGACGAAACACACCACCATGCCAGGCTGTGCTGAGGCGACGAAGCGCTCCTTCCCCCTCCCTGCACACCATCGCCGCTGCTCGAGTGGACCGTTCTATGGATTCGCGCGACGCAACTTAACCGCATATTGGCTTAGACGTTTCCTTTTCTAATTCAAAAACTACAGCGAATATCTCAAAATGGTATAAGAATTTTTTGTTCCCTTTGATCCATTCTCTATTCCCAATGTGGCCCATCTTAAGAGATACCCTGTATATCTCGAGCGGTCGTTGCAATCGATTGAGCACACTTAGAACTTGATCGGTTCAGCTCTTGAGATCCAATAATCTCGATCTGGCGCAACTCGTCAGCTTGCGTAAAATAGCCATAGCAGTGTCGCTGCGCGTAATTCAGCGCCGAGACACTACCAGTGTCTTCAGATATCAAATCTTTTATACAAATGATATACATGTCACTTGGAAAATACTATTTTTGTACAAATGATATATTAGGTGTACAACTTTGCTTCCGCCGTTTTCCTATAGAATAATGGCTTTAGCGGTAAGTGGTGGTCGAAATAAATAGATCATAGACGTCATACAATAAACTTCTGTCAACATAACCCCATAGAAACATTAGTCGATTTGTGTCTGCATCATAAAGTTATTCTCGATTGAAAATGTCAGTTTACGAGCCAAATTCTCGTCATTTGCGGAAGGGTTTAATTTTTTGCTTCAATATGAAGAAATCTGCGGCTGAGGCTCATCGAATGCTCTCAAATACTTATGGTGAGGCCGCTATTAGTGAAAGAAGTGTGTCGTGAGTGGTTTCAACGCTTCAAGAACGGTGATTTTAACGTCCAAGATCATGCTCTGTATTTGGTGGGACCAGCTCGGCGTAGTGTATTATGAACTGTTAAAACCGACTGAAACAATCACAGACGATTGGTATCGAACGCAATTGATGCGTTTGAGCCAAGTATTGAAAGACAAACGGCCGCAATAGAACGAGAGACACGATAAAGTGATTTTGCAGCATGACAATGCTCGACCCTATATTGCGAAAGTGGTCAAGACATACTTGGAAACGTTGAAATGGGAAGTCCTACCCCACCCGCCATATTCTCCAGACGTTGCTCCCTCTGACTATCACTTGTTTCGATCAATGGCATACGGCCTAGCTGACCAGCACTTCCGGTCTTATGGAGAAGTAAAAAATTGGATCGATTCGAGGATAGCCTCAAAAGATGACCAGTTTTTTCGACGCGGGATTCGTATGTTACCCGAAAGAGAGAGAGTAGTGGCCAGCGATGGACAATACTTTGAATCATAAATGTATAACCAGTTTTTTACAATAAAGCCTCGAATTTCGGAAAAAAAACGGCGGAAGCAAAGTTGTACACCTAATACATATCACTTGGAAAATACTAATCAATAATACTTATGGAATTATAACTTGGTGCTAAGTTTTTATTATGTCAAATCTTTTATACAAATAATATATGCTACTTAAATTTTTTTAATTTGATACTATAATTTTTTGTTCGAAGAGTTTATGACACCTTTACATATTACATAGACTTAAACGGTACAATGGCTTTTTGTTTAGGCAGTGCACATATATTTGACACCTTCTTTGTTAATTTTTTAAAAATAAGTAACTTTGTATTTGATTTTATTGACATATGTCTTAAATTTTTTATTTTGCGGAAGAATTTTTTGTTTCAGCATTTCTTTTACTAACGGTTCTTTCAGGCAACACATGTATATTTGGCGACTAAAGCATGTCGCACATGAAATGCATAAGCATAACATAAGATTGCTGGATCAATGAGCATCCAGCATAATGTCATATTGATTTACATAAAATGCTCATTGGTTCAGCTGCCTTATGTTATGATTATGCAGCTTATGTCATTCTATGTGTGATGATCCTTATTTTTTCCTTTTTTTAAAAAAAGTTACATATCATTTAAAAAAATTACATATCATTCTTTTCATGGTATGGCAGTTTTTTTGTTCACGCAGCGCACCTACTACAGGATTATCAGACTTGGAAATTCGGAAAAAATCAGGGAAATTGAAATTGATCATGGAAAATCGGAAAGTCAGAGAAAAGAGATTAGAATTTTGAATTTTATTCACAATTCCCTTAAACTGCTCTTATTTCAAATAATTTTTATAAATTTTTAAACATTATATCTGATGTTTATAGTCAAATACATTCGAAACTCGTATACTTTAAAAAAATTTTTTTTAAATAATTAAAATTTATATTTTATTTAGTAATTTTATTTAAT
>NW_017259202.1:0-2854 GCF_001594045.1 Atta colombica
TATGATGATTATTCTCAATGTTTTCTATCTGTGACAAAAACTTATTTAGAAATATATTTTATTATTATTATTGCAAATTTCTATTTCTCTTTTTTTATTGAGAAACATTAGGAATATTTGTATAAAGACAAAAAAACATTTTTATGCGATTGTTTCCAATGTTTTTCTATTCGTGTAATTTAATTATTTTACAAATCTTGTATAATAATTTTGAGAAATATACAATCTATTTTATTTTTCGTTAATAAATTGCTAATTAATATTTATTTTTTTTAAATTAAGGTTTTTAAAAAAATGTTCCTAATAAATACTTTTCATTCCTTTCCCTCTCCCATATATCGGAACATGGCGTTTATTGTTCATTTATTGACTGGCGCAACTTTTTACACAATTCGCGTGCCTGTAGTACGCGAATAAACTATAATGTTTTTCATTGGCAGAACTAATGCGCACTGAAGTGCGCATTGAAGTTGTGCACTAACCTAATCTGAATGTAAAAAGAGATATCTCAATAAAATACCCAATGTATATTTTATCAAATACCACAATAAAATATATTGAGGATTTCGCAGTTTAATTCTATATTTTTATTAAACATCTTTACGTCGATTTATGTATAACGGCTTTAAAGTGCATTGAGTGCGCACCAGCCAATGAAAAATGTTATAATAGTGCATGCACTATTATACTATGTTTGACTACTACCGGTAAAAATTCGTATTGTAAAATTTTATCTCACCTATTAAAAAATATTTGTTTGACTAACTTGAATGCGTCCGCGTGTTTATTCCACGATAAAAATCGATAAAAATTCTTCAAAATGGCCGAGCGACGGGCGATCGGTTCATCGATACCAGTCGACGACCGATTTCTTTTCTCGTTATATCTAACACGATCGCGTAAAACACGGTCGTTATTATCGTTACGATCACCGGGATGGCACGTCCCCGAAGATCCGGCAAACGATGATCCACGAACGCCACGCAATTTCCATAATCGTACCTGTCCTCGCGGAAAATAATGAACGAGAAAGAGAGAGAGAGAGAGAGATAGAATTACGCAAGGTATAATTATATGTTTGATACGCGCGTATGTCGCAATATTCACTCGGAGATGCACGGAGGTGATCGCGTTTCTAGACTTTCCTCCATCGTTCTAGCGTTTATTATGTAGCGCATATAATGCAGTGTAATTTGCATTGTGAATGCGTGCAATTTCTATGTAATTTATGAAAGTTTCCTTGGAATTCTTCACGTAATTTTTCGGAATTTCTATATACATTTGAGAATTTTTCACAATTTCTATGTAATTTTATAATGTCCTGATTTTTAGAAAATTTTTCAGATTTTTTTAATGTAAATTGAAACATTTTTCAGAAATACTAAGAAAGTCTACAGCTTTTCTAAAATTCTTTATGTAAGTGCAACTTTTGGAATATTTTAAGATTTCTCATTCTATAATTTTCGAAAAAAAATTATAAAATCTGGAAGTTTAAAGTATTTAAAAAAATCTTCATAAATTAATATATGTAAATCTTTATATATATGAAATTTTTTAAAATATTGTAAGATATTTTTTTTTTTCACCACAAAAGTACCTCCTCTCATTTTCTAGTTAGCTAAAAATAACAGTATTAGCAGCTAATGATAAATTAATATATAAACATAAAACTCATTCTATGAAACAGTAGCATTCGTATCTAAGTTATTAAAAATTGTGAAAATACTTTAATTGTGCAAAGTATGTTTTTTATTTATGCGCTATGAATTCCAAGCGATTGTGTTTCTATTTAAAAAATCAAAGATAACAATGTACAAGTTTTGGAAAGGTAAAAGTCAAAGATACAATAAATCGATAAATATAATAAATAGGATTGGTAATACTTTCGTTCTATTTGTTAACTTCTTTCTATTTTGCACAATTAGATAGTGTAATTTTACAATTTTAAATGACTTAAGAATGAATATGACTATTTGCTTCAAGAGGGAAGTACCTTAAGAGATGCAACGCAAAAAGTGAAACTATGTGAATAGCATGAAAGCGCATAAATCCTGTGTATTTGATTTTCTAAATCAGTTGTTATTAACACGTAGGGGGCTGACTGACATCCTACTGAGTTCCCAATAAAAAAATTTTTTTTTAGCTAAACAAAATGAGGGTAAAAATTTTTTTTGCGGATTTTAAGAGCGCATAAACACCGCATTATTATATAATTTATTCATTAAAATTTAGTTAAGTAGGGGGGAGGACAATTAGGCAGACGTGTATTTTTTTCCAGTGGAAAGTCTTCTACTATTTTCGCAATAATTAACAAGAAATTGCCGAAAATTGATCTTCAATATTTTTTAAATCAAATACTATATTTTTTTGCTCAAATACTATCAACTTTACAGAAAAACTGAAAGAGACGAAAATTATTTATTTTCTTCTCATAGAGCTCTAAGAATTTTTTTAGAATTTTTTCAGAATTTTTTAATACCGTGTTTTCTCATGTTGTTAAAAATGAGAAAATATAGTACTAAAAAGTTGATAAAAAATTCTGAAAAAATTCGTAGAGTTCTATGAGAAGAAAATAAACAATTTTCATCTCTTGCAATTTTTTCTGTAAGGTTGATAGTATTTGAGTAAAAAATTATTGGAGACCAATTTTCGGCAATTTTTAACAATTAATATTTTGTTAACTATTGCGAAAATTGCAAAATGGATTTTTCATCTCAATTTAGTCTGCTCTACATGTCCACGAACTCTGTCAGAATAATTATTAGACACCCTGTACATCTTATATATTAGGTGTAGTAAAAAGAAATCCATTATTTTTGCATGAAATTGAATAGAAAAATAATGGATTTGTTTT
>NW_017259202.1:2954-11685 GCF_001594045.1 Atta colombica
GTTTTTACTACACCTAATATATATATATAAAATTTTTAATCAATTATAGGATATTATATGTTACATACTTTTCATTTGATTTTTTGTTTTAAAAATATTACGTTATATTTGACTCTATATGCCCTGTATATTCTCAATATTGTTTAACAAATTCGTTTGGAGGTAATTAATCACTATAGAAAACCCTGTCCCGATCTTGACCTTGTCATGTATTGTCAAAATCATGATCCTAAATAATTTCCAACAGATCTCAGCCATCGAACGTTAAAAACGTTCTTTAAAAAAGTTATTGACAAAAGAAATTTTGCTTTTTTAACAGAGAATCTGAGAACATTAGCTAATAAGAACAAACTTATTTACAAAAATGATATCATATACACATATAGACATCTTAAGACCTCTTTCACCAATCCTGATTAATGCAAATCGAAGGTTAAGAGAAAATTTAAATTGGCCGTAACCATATACCGTATATAATCTTTAAGAATTGACTAATCACAGTTAAGTATTCCTCTCTTATTTGACTGTAAGAATTAGAGAATATACGAGAATTTGTTGATAAATGTAAATACGTATATACCGATCCAAGATGGCCTATTATAAAAAGGAAATAATATCGAAATAAACGATCATTACACAATAGTCGCGTATTCCTTTTTCTTCTCTCTAAGAACTTAGTTAACTATCAGTAGCAAATTATTATATTAATTATAATTATATACAAATAAACATGTGACTGATGATAAATGAATAAATGCACGAGCAAACTTGATCAAGAATTACGGCCGGTTTCATAGGCAGATCTTATATTCAAGATCTTATATTCATCTTAAGAAGTCACAAACCAATCAGAAGGCTGCATTAACATCTTAAGACATTATTTAAGATGATCTTGAAATAAGACCATGAATACCGGCCTACATATGCTTTTTCAGTTATCTTGCAACAATGCAATGGAAGAAAAAACATGACGAATCATACACCGCAGTACGCAAGCCCAGTGTGTAAATTAATTATTTCAATTAAACTAATTTGCTGCAATAATGATAATAACGAAGAAGAATTTGTTTTATGAGCATACTGATAACTGCTTACAAACATAATTTCTTTATTAAACCATCAAATTTTTTTGATATTGAATTCACACAGCTACATCTTTGCTGAATCAGCGAATTAATTTTTTTCCGTGCGATTGAATTCGTTATTAAGATCTTTCTAACCAAGATGCCTACACAGAAAAAATGACTTAGCAATAACAATTAAATTTGAATAACTGAATCAAATTTAGTTGTTAGAGCTGGCTTAGTGTATCATTGCTAAGCTCTAGCTATTTCAGATAAAAAAATGTTCACTGTGGCATGAAACTTTATTAGCTGAAATTAAAAGCATATATTAGTACAGGTAACTAAAAAAATGTCAGACGTACCTAAAAGTTCTATAGCAAAGGATAACATTTAGCTAAACATTATATGTCTCTAGAAGCAAAATTTATTGTTACAGTATCGTGAAGAATAGAGCATGCAAAAAAATATTTTGCTGCTTCAGCTAGAATTATAACTATTTTTTGTAATAGAAAAGATGTATCATACGCAATAGAATTTATAGCACAAATCTAAATTCTGTCTCTGTCATCTATCTGATTAGATGCATACCCAATATCGCAATACTTGCTAAAAATTTATCTGTTTTAGCTATTTTTCGTACTTAGATCATTTTCGCTATAACTACAAGATCACTTTTTTGAGTGCAGGGGATACATACAAAAAAAAGACTCAGCTAAATATCAGTTGCTGGTTTAAACTTTGCTGTTATGGCTAAAAGTTGTTATTAAAATTAAAATACATTTGCGCCCAACATCCAACTTTATTACATAAAATTAAAAGGGCATTTAATATGAATAACTAAGTAAGTGGCTATTCCTCACTATCTTAACTGCGTGACCGAACATTTCATTCGCAATTGTTTCTGACGTTGCCAGTTGCCATTTTACTTATCAGAGGATATTTTTCGCTGCAGCACCTAAATTTAAGGAAATAAATTGAGGCAGCAACAACATTAGTTGTCCCTATTATATAAGGACACATTTTAACTGCCACAGCTATATTTTACCAGGTAGCTGCCTTGGCTAATCTTTTCTCTGTGTGTATTATGGAATTATTCAAAATGAATTTCGATCGGAATTATTCGATTATTTCCTAGATTTCTATTGTATTTTTTAAGAAAAACGAAATAATTCTTTCCGACTTATGCCTTCCGAATTCATTCCAACTTATTCCATAACAGATACCCAGGAGACCGAACTTATATGATGCTGTCAGATTATGCCCAAAAGTAGTCATCTGAATTAGTTTGATCGAGATGTCGCTTCTATTTCACAACATTGCAGTTTGCAGTGATCAGTTTCACATGAAGAATGCTCTATTCTTCAGGCAGTTTTAAAAAAGACAATGTCTTCCTATTACCAAAACATAATGTCAAAGAATAATAGTTGTATTCAGCAGAAAAAACAGCTTACAGTCGAACCTCTGTAGAACTTGTCGGGGATCGACCGTAAAAGTAAACAAATGCGCATGCGCAATGGGAGATTAAGACATGATTTTTACGGAGATTAAAAAAAAGGAAGGTTACTTTACGGAGGTTCGACTGTATTTGCAACTATTATAAAATTTTTAAATATGATTAATTTATACGTTTAGATCTAGTGAGGAACTAAGGGCAAAACCAATCATATTAAAAAATTTTACAACAGTTGCAAAGCTGCTTTTTCTGCTGAACGCAGCCAGTGTCTATTTTTTTATTATTATGTATGATTGTGGTACGTAAGCATATATAAAAAGTTTTGCAACTCGAATGGTGCTACCGAAAACCATCAATACTAATTCTAGAAATCTGATTTTGATTACATTTTTTGAAAGTCTAGTTCGGTCTTTTGATCTTTATTCTTCATGTATTATACAATATATAAGTAGCTAACAAATTCAGCTTGAGCAGCAACATTAGCTGCATTAGCTGTCCCTATCTTAAAAACACATTTTAGCTATCACAGCTCCACAGTGATAGGAGTTATATTAGTTCCTAGCGCTAATCCTACTTTTCTGTATATGAACATCAAATTGCTCATCAATTTAATTTGTGATATTACTACTGTAATTCAGTTGGGTTTCCGTTTCACTGAAAATTAAATTTGGCGTACAACTTAAATGATTATATAGATAGTACATAAAATCACATCGAATGATTTAATAAAATCCAGCTTGACAATAAAAGTATTTTTTCTTTCTCTAAAAGAAATTATTATGTGTGAATGAATAATTTAATAATTTAATTTAATAATGATAAACTCTCAAATGAAACAATTAAATTGAAAATTCCTCCCGCTTAACTTTATTCAAAACTGTTTTTACCTGATAATCGGCGTATTGTGTTTTGTATTCGATGATTACTCGTAACGGCCAGCTAAGCAGCAGAGCGCTCAGACTCCAATAAATATAGTGATTTGTAAACCATGGATTACCGAGAACAGCAACCAGCATCGTATTAACATTGTATCCAAGATCAAGACCTTCTCTCATCTCCATATAATCATCACTAACTTCCTGAAAGTGTAAGTCTTGTTAATTATTTACAATCTTGTATGAAGTAATTACGAATAAAATGTCTCTGTCTCTCATTTTTTCTTTCTCTTCCTCCCCTCCCACCAATAAAGCTATTAAAATAAACACAACAAAGTACGCAAATGATACAGTAGGTCTGTTTTTTATTGCTACACTTTCTGAATTGGTACACACAGTGCAATAAGTTGAAATGAAACAAATATACGGAATAGATGCATCCAGAAGCTCACTGAGCGCTGAGTGAGCTCTTGTATATACTTGTTTGGTCTATATTTTAGATGGATTCTAATGGAATATGTCAATGGCTATGCTCAGCAAATTCAACAGTTGAGTGAGCACTATTAGGTCTGTCGTGTTGCTTACACTTTTTGCACTCGTCATCTTCATTTTCTCTCTTTTCTTATTTTATCATATTTATCTTATTTTAAGTTCAAAAATTGTTGGAGATTTTAAATAACGCGAACAGATCTATCGATGTATTCTTCCAGAGCTAAAATGTTGATTAGATAATTTGAAAAAATACCTAAAGTCACTAGATTTCTAATAAAATACCGCAATGAGCTTTCGAGCTTTTGATTACGTCAAAATGGCGGAACTGCATCATATGCACTATTCACACGCTGTTTTGCACTTATGTATATGTACTGTTTGCGCATTTTATGGTTAGCTTGTTCATTTGTGCTTGCTTGTTCGAAACTTGAAAACTGATATGCTTATTAGCCTCAAAATTATTATATATGAATATACATTTCGTATACTTTTCTGTACTAATATTTTACAACGAAAAAATCTATGTTAAACTAAAAAATCTATTGTAACCTTTTTGTGATCGGCTGAACATGGCCTAGGCTCACAAAGATAAATAACGCGCTCTGATTGAACGAAAGTATTTAGTGATTTTACAATTAAAAAACATTCAATAATATGACAATTATCATACGCACGCATACACAAACATATATTTTCTTACTTGTTCGGCGAAAAATCTTGATCGTGCCTCTTCGAATTCCGTAGCGGATCTTATATTCGAAAATGCAAAGCCCTTAGTAAGTGTGATCTTCGTAATTGGTATCTTGGCCTCGAGTATCAATTCTTTACTGATGTCTTTCACTCCGCAATAGTCGTAATAGTAGTGAGTGGTAGCCGAGTGTGTGTTCACCCTTTCATAATAGACCTGTAGAGCGAGAGAGTGAGAGATTTGTCAAACGCGTCTTTAACTTTTCTGCTATCACGATATCAATTATGAGCGCGATTCACTAAAAATATTTCGTTAACGAACTTTTCAGAAGAAAAAATTTTATAAATCTTCGTCCAATCTTTGGTCTAATCAAAAAATGTTTCAAAGCGGATGCAGCGTGAAATGGGTTGCCAGTTGTCTCAATTCTGTACATACATATACAATCGGTCACAGAAAGGTTGCAATACTTTTTATTCGGTGAGTTTCGAAATGTAGCTTGCTCACCGAGCGATTAGTTTTTATTTGTGGATCCATTTATAAGAACACCAATCGCTCGATGAGCAAGCTGCATTTCGAAACTCATCGAAAAGAAAGTGACAATCTTTCTGTGACCGGCTGTACAACATGAAAATGAGAAGTCCACGCGATTCCATAACTTTCATCATGATGAAAAGGTGAGCCCTCTCACAGAAATTTATACGGCAAGAAATTTTTTATCAAAAGATGAGATTCGAGAAAGAAAAATTGGGGCCCGTATTCACGTGCTTTTACCTCTGAAATTCAGCTATCAAGAAATGCAGCTAAAAAGAATAGATCGTTGATTTCGAGTCGGTAAATCGAAAACGCTATAAGCTAAATCAGATCAAGGGACGGAGGAGTGAGGGGGGGGAAGACAATCAGATTTCAATATTTCGCCGCAAATGCCTTTTATATTTTCGTAAAATGTGAAATATCTAAAGGACATTCTACAATGCGTTGCAAACCAAACAGAAGCATAAATAATATCATTAACGCTTCTAACTAATTGTCGTGACAAACGTTTCAACTGGCAACGAGTGTTTGCAACGCATCCCTCTGACTTAGCTATACTAATGGAAGGAGAAGAAGAACAGGAAATATCTGTGATCGATTCTGGGGATCGATTGTGGATTTTAAAAGGAGGTGAAAATTACAAAAGTGAGCAAAGATTACTAGGTATTGACCAATTAAATTATGAATACTCTAGTGAATTTGCTCACTTTTTTTGTCACTTCATTTGAAGATACACAAATCGACTTCCTGTAAGTAAAATGTAGTGAAAATGCGAAAAATAAGCAGTCCGCACGATTCCGTAACTTTCATCATGAACGGAAACGTGAGTCATCTCACAGGAATTCGTTCGGCAAGAAATTTTTTATCGAAAAGTGAGATCCAAGAAAGAAAGACTGAAAAATAGAGCGACAGAGGAATTACAGCCGACTGAACCGACTGAATTGACAGTTTGAAGGTTAAGACTTAAAACTCTCTCTAAACTCTCTTTTTAAAACAAAAGAGAGACAGAGAGAGAGTTTTAAGCTTTGCTTAAAGCCAAAGTAAGTCGTTGGTGCAATCGAGCCTAAATATATTATAATTTTGCACAGTCCAAAAACAAAAATAAAATCAAATGGCAATATACATAGTAGCAATTTTGTTACTGAATGAAGAGGCCTTTGAACTACATATGAGAATTACACGAAGGCTGATATTCATAATCGGATCTTATATTCAAGATCGAAGTATAGTCTTAAGATGTCATGAAATAATAAGAGAATCGTATTAACATCTTAAGACATTACTTAAGATCTTAAAATAAGAATAGATTGAATATCGCTCGAAGAATGCTTAGAGATATTAATTTTCAACAGGATTGACTTTGTAAATAATAGCAGAAAATTATTTAGGCCCAGTTCCATAATTCACGGTTTATTTTTAATCACTTTTAATCGAAGTTCGACTTATTCCTCGTCTGTTTTCAATTATAAAATTCGAAAAAAATTAGGAATAAATTGAACTTTATGGCTATAGTCCGATTCATGCTGACAACGCTCATGAGCATCGTTTATTTTCGGTTAACATTTGATGAACAACAAAAATGAAATGATTTTTTTAAGCATTGTGAGTGTGAATCGGACCATGGCCTATGTTTCACTTCATATTTTCACGGTTTTTCCTACATCGGCAAATTTAGTGATTTCGTATTTTCACTTCATCGTTATAGAATCACGCGGATAAACTCACGTGAGATGAAAGTGCAAAAAGTGAGTGATCTCACTCGAATTACAGAATCGACCCTCTTGGTCGATTATCATCATCGAATGTTTTCACTTCTCGCACTTTCATTTCACGTGAAAAAATACACGCGATTGGCTATAAGCATAGTGAAAATACGATATCTCTATGCTCACGAGAGTGAGGAAATCACGAATGTGAGTGCGAAATGCAAGTGACATAATCAAAGTAATACATAACTTTTGTGTGACACACGTAAAACACACACACACACACACGCACACACACACACACACGCACGCACACACACACACGTATAATTTATAACAAAATGTGATTTATTTCAATTAGGATATTTATGAACCATATATTATTCAAATAACTAACAAAATAAAATTACTTATTACAAGCGGATCTTTGTGTCCAATAATATTTTTGAATTTTATACTTTTACAATTTCATAATTTTTATTTGAACTGGAAATTTTAAAATTTATGCAAAAATTATTAGACATGAAGATTTGCTTTAACCAGGGCCATTTTATCATCTTAGTTATTTAAATAATTTACATATTTATATATTTAATATATTTATATACTAACCTATATAATTTTCTAAATGTATTGACTGAGATTTCAAATGGATCTTGAATATCCGTAATTAAAATCCTTATTAAAATCAAATATCTTTTGCAAATTTTATTGTTTTCGTTGTTATTTTCCTCCATACAAAGCATAAAAATAATGTCCATAAAAATAATGCTGGAAATAATAATCTATGCCTTTAAGTAAAACGAATTTTAGCAAATTTCAATTAATTTCGATCAATCTTGACATACTTTGACACCATTTGATACAATTCGACATAGAATTTCTTGTTAAGCAATATCACGTGAAAAATGTCGCGTTTCCACTATGATGAAAACTACCAATAAAGTGGGAGCTCACTTTTATCATTTACTAGGTTTCGAGATACACAATCGACTCCCTGATGGATATCTACGTGAAATCGCACCTCTAAAACAGAAGATCTATCATTCGAATTACGACTGTGATTTCATCAAAGTGATACATAAAGATCGAAAATTTTTAAATTTTATAATAAATAGTTTATAATAAATAGTTCTTTTCTATTTTAATCTTTCAAGCAACTTTTGTGATACTCATGAGCTCGTGCTTGAAAGGATTAAAGAGGAAAGCGTATTCGATAAAAGGTAATGGGGCGCGTCACCTGTGTGGTAGTATAATTATCTCCATTCCTATAACGCGTGATTTGCCGCTTCCTGCGCACGTAGTGATAGGAAACTGCCTTCCACCATATTCGCGGCTGTGCCATCTTTAGCTGTGCCAATTTGGACAACACGCTGTCCTGGCTCTCCGTGTGTAATAGATCGATCCTGATTGGCGAATGGTAGCACTCCACCAGATAAACCAGATACAGCATCCCCATAAATGCTACCTGTACGACAAAGAAAGGGAAAGAGGCCAAGATTATAATGAAAGAGCCAAGGGAGTAGCGCGACGAGTAGCATTTAAGAGTGTAAGCATTTAAGCGTGTGGAGCAGTGGAAAGATCGAGCGAAAAGAGTCGATATTACTCCTCATCGAGTTTTTTTTTTTTTTTTTAAAGAGGAACGATACACAGGGTTGATTCGTAACGAAAAGAAAAAATAGGAGATTCGCTCCTTTTCATATTTGCCTTCGATAAACATACCGGAATATATATATAGCCGTCATCACAGGGCGATGATACGTGTTTCGTACTTCTAATAGGGAATTTGGTGTAGTTGACCATAATCTGAGAAATAAGAGAAAAAATGTTTGCTTACAGGATTACAACAGAAAATTTGCCTATATATATATATATATATATATATATATATATATATATATGTGTGTGTGTGTGTGTGTGGT
>NW_017259202.1:11785-16614 GCF_001594045.1 Atta colombica
ATATATTAAATTTTATTTATATATTAAATATAAAATAACTTAAAAATCTTGAAAAAAATCTTCATTTAGACATCTTTTATAAGCGCTTAAATATTTGAAACGTTTGATATCTTTAAACTAAAAATAAACTATTAATTTCTAAAAATTGCCGAAGCGATTCACGTAATGTTATTCCTGATCAAAAATTGAGTTGAAAAATTCTCTACCATTTTGCAACTTTCATAATATAGTTAATGGTTGGATAGCCGGGTTGGATACGCGCTTAAACATTGGCAATCTTTAGAAATTAATATTTCGTCAACCATTGCGAAAATTATAGAAGACTTTTCGACTCAATTTTTAATCAGTACTACATGATTAGTGTCCGCTATTTAAAAAAACCTACAAATGTTGTATAACACGTTATTATATATACATATTGCACATGTTAGTCGTAATTTCCTACTCATAGAGGCAATATTTGTAATATAATATATACATATATAGTTACATTGTAATAATTACATTCAAATAGAAGAATATGATTTATTGATGACACCAACACTAAAATATTCTCGGTTCTACGATCAATCAACAAATCATAGTCTTCTTAGATGTAATTATAACGTAACTATGTCTGTGTTGTTGGGTAAGTATACAATTGCAATTTCAATAATTCATCACATACATATTATATGAAACTGATTGTAAAAATTACAATTTAAAAAATTTTTTTTACGTGAAGATACCTTTACATAGGAACATTAAACGTCGAATGTCTGAGGATGTAAATATAGCCCTATAACGCCGTGAACTCACTATGTACATGTTCATACCATTATCAAGTTCGTGGCACTATCACTAGCTTAATCCGAAATTTTTACAGAAAAAATAAAAAATCATAAATTTCTTTATCTATTTTTATCTTAGTAAAGTGGCGCCCAGTAACGCTGGAGGTGGAAAATGGATAAAGAAATCTGTAAAGTTTTATTTTTTTCAGCTTTGAACACGAAATACCAACGCAAGATACATTAAGCATGTATATTTTAATCATGGAAAAGGAATTTTTTTTAATTTTATCAATAATACAGACAGCTCCAGCATCCTCTTAATAATCCTTCGTATATAATCATCTTTTTATTAATTACTAGTTTTTTACAAATTTTTCGAAATTTTGAATAATAATAAAATATTTGATTCATATTTATATATATTAATCTAATCGTATTTATATATATTTTTATTAGGAAGGATGTAATATTCGATACTTGTTTATGCACTTGTTATGCACTTGGCATATACTTGTTCATTTTTTTGAAAGATTTCTTTAAGATTTCATGTAATTGAGACTTTCAAGGCTTCTTTAACATCTTAAAGGAAAAAATTTTTAAGATTCAACAATTTTTGGATAATAATAGAAAATATTCGAAATAGTTGTGATTCGAAACAATTTGATGTTTCAATCCATCGCATCCAGCGGCATAAAATCAGTTGTAAATATATATTCAGATGCAAAACATCTTTCACGTACCTTAGTAACATTGGCACATCTGCACCATGTTACTGCTGCAAGACAGCCGTATATAAGGACTGTTAGCACCAGGCATTTGCAATTCGGTTCCTTTTGCAGCGCGCCGCATAAGGTCTGAGGTATTGGTCGCTGCTGAAGGTAAAAGATTAATGCAAAAGGTTGTCAGTTATTTGCAAAATTAGAAAAACGTTTAACAAAAGTAACAAATTTATCTTAATTGTTTTTATATTAAATTAGCACTATTAAACTAATATGTACTTTCCCGCTATTTATTAATAAAATAGATTTTTTTATGTATCTACATATATGTATAATAATCAAAATATTTCTTAAATAAGTTCTTAATTAAATCGATAATTTCAAGTTTTGAATCTTTTTAAATAGACAATATTATATACTAACAATAAGATCTATTTATGTCATATCAAACTGACAATATTAATTTCTATAATTACTAATTTCTGTAATTCTTCCATAATTCTGCATTTTTTTTATGGACTCATAATAGTTCAATTATATAGTTATATTATAATCAATGTATTTTTTAAATTAAATTAATTATAATTAAATTAAACGCGAATATTTCTTACAAATATTTTTTAATTATTTCTACATTCAAATATCTTACTTTTTGTCTGGAGTGTGCAATGCATCTTGAATTACTTCTAGCACTAACAGTCGGAAATGAATTTTTCTTATACTATATTATGAATTATTCTAAACAAGTTTCTTAATATGATTTACTATATGAAGGATTCTGGAACGTTCATAACGAGCAAAAAAAAATGAACAAAAGAAAAGAAAGAAACTGAAGGTGAACGATACTCTCATATTTGCTAACATACTTCCTCGTTTTCTCGATTCATTATGATAACGATGCTACCAGATCACTCTTGAACTGAACAATTATCAGCCATTAAGGAGAAAATCACATCATTTCAGCATGGTCTACCTTTTCGCCAAAATGCGGACTTCCTCTTATGGTCCTGCAAGTATCACGATAACAATATGAATCTATTATTCCTTATTGAAAGACGTTCTTATTGAAGATGTTCGCAGGATCAAGCTTACATTATGCGCGATAATTTGCGAGTTAAATATTGCATCATTATGGATGTATGTGTAAGTTTCCTATCAATGCGAATTGTCCACTCGGAAATGATTTATCAGCTAGGATATTCATGAAATTTCGTATATATAGTGTTGCTCTTAAATAAATAAAAATTACCTAGATAAAGATAGGATAAATTACACATAAATCTATCTTAGATAAGATAAAGATGACATCATTTTAAATATATCTAGATAAAAAGATGAAATTATAAGTCAGAGGATTCGTATGTTATTAAAATAATTTATTATTAACATTTTGCACACTATTTTCCGTGCCAACTCCTAGTGCATTTTAATTAAATTCTTAGATTTGAAAGAGTCTATATTTCATTGTTTTTATTGTTAAATTATAAGTCCTTTCATCTAGATTTTAGAATTTTAAGATAATTTTAAACAAAATTATTTAGAATATAGATATATTCTCACTTACAATATAAATCTCTATTTCTTAAAAAATTAATTTTTTTTATAAAAAAGAAATTCTTTAAAATCTTATAGAATCTGGAAGGAAAGGGGTACATACTCTAAACTCACTACACATTAAGATAATTTAAAAAGATTGCGCTTATTTTTTATCTAAGATAAATATAAATGGAGCTAATATATATTTTAATAATCTAGATAAAAATAATATAAAGCCATTTATTCATCTACACAGATAATTACCAAAATAATTATATATAAATAATAAGGCATTAGCTGAATTTATATATCGTAAAATTTATTATATTTTTCTAAAAATATGTTACATTATATTTCAGAATATTTTTATTGAACTTTTTTCTCTAAATTAAGATATTTTTTATTAAACTTTTTTCTGTAAATTAAGACATTTATTTCTATGACATATATATCTACATATCTTTTCCATAATATTTATCTATAATAATTACAAAACCACATACAAACATGAATAAGTTGCATGATTGTGGTAACGTCGACACAATCTCCGATTTAGAAAATATATAGCGATAGTTACATGATGGCAACGCATTTGCGCGATTTATATAAAGATTGCAAAATCAATTGCTCAGTGTGAGAGTTTAGCTATAATACGCAGGCGCACATGTGGGGGGTAGGAGGGGGGAAGGATACAAAATTAATCTAGTCTTATCAAAGTCGTCGAACGCTTATTATGCGCGTTTACATATTCAATTATGCGTGCAGTGCATACTGAAAAAGCATCCTCGTTTCTAACGACGCTTGCGGAGATGCTTTCCAATGGGACAGATTTATGGAGTGACAACGATGTAACACGCAAAAAAATCTCACGATATGCAATATCACGGTGCAAACATGAACTACATTTATACAATCACTCTTAATCATAGTTATTCCTCTGAAGAATGGAATGACTGATTGATCATTTTCATAACTACAGATTATATTAAATCCGATTAAGGATGCCGTGTAAATAATTAGTATTATTCAACGTAATCTTCTTCCTCTCCAAATAAATCTAATTGTGAAACACATTCAGAAGAATTGCTCGCGATGGAGTGATTTTTCGATTTCCATCGTTGAATATCGAATTTCATAAACATGATTTTTATATTTGAACAAACAATATCTGTAATCGAATGCAATTTTTTAGCTTCAAGTGTATGGCTATCTGTAGGCTGTTTTAATTTATTTACAAATAGGATAAAAGCAAGGAATATCGGAATTTTTAAATTAACATTACTTCGATATAAATACATATGAAAATTTTAAATTTATACAGAACTCTTGAAAAACATGTTAGCTATAACATTCCATAAATGAGAATCGCCAAAATTTAAATCCAAACAAAATTTTAGAAGATATTAATAAAAAAGTAAGGTATAAAAATGTAAGGATTTAAAAAATAGGATTTAATATGGAATACCGTTTAAATTTGGGGAAAAGTAATAAATAATACAATAAAGTGAAAATTTATTTTTATTTTTGTAAATTGATTAAAATGGAGTTAAAATAATTCCTATTTTTTATATCATTAAATAATTATGCAAAATAAATATTAACAACTAAAACAACTAAAACAACATAAACAACTGAAAAATAAACATTTTTCACAACAAAAACCAATTCTCAACTTTTGATGTATTCCATATTATTTGCATATTTTTATACGACCAATAAAATCTTTCCGTGGCAATAAACAAGTTACAAATTTTAATTATAATCAGCATAATATTGTTCATACAACATTAAAAGTATATATATA
>NW_017259202.1:16714-23459 GCF_001594045.1 Atta colombica
ATAAAATATAAAAATCTGTGTAATATAAGCATTAATAAACTTACCTTTAATTTGTGAGAATATTTTTTAAATAAAGCTCTCGAATCTCCAGACGCAAAAAAATAAATAAATAAACACTTATACCAATGTTGCACGTTGTCGCATCGAGTTTATTGCTTGTTGTAACACGTTTACAATTGCACCAACTTCTACCGATTACTGCCAAATTGCAGTATTTTATTTAAAAAGTAAGTCTCTTCACTTTAATAGTCCTATTCCACATTAGTAGCCCTAATTCCACATTCCCTGCTTTTATCTTATCTCAAACGAGCAAATTTATATTAAAATTAGGATGACAAAGTGAGTTTATTTAAGAGAAAAATATGTAACAAAAATTAGAGAAAAAGCATATGTCAATTATCACACGAGTCCTGTAAATCTTCAAGTAAGTGCATTTATCATACGCGATTATTCTTTTTTACCGCCACTTTTGTCTAGATGACATCCGCCACATCCTTGCAATGCGCACCACGCGACTCGAAGATCACGATTCCCTCATCGTATGCGCGTGGACTCAGGTTTTATCTACATTAGAGAAGGAAAAAAAAAGTTGACGCGAGATTGTGTTTTCAATCGCAACAAAATTCACAGAATTAACGAAAAAGCAATGACGGATAAAAGGAAGAGACAGAGTGCGGCGACACTTGTACGTAGCAATGCATTACCGTGAGACATGGGTGTGGATCCTGAGAAACGTGATGCGATTACAACTACCCGTTTTATACCGTTTATCATAGAAGCATCCCCGCGACGGGATGGCGCCCCGACTGATAGAAGTAATCGACGCTCGGCGTCGGCGTCAGCATTGGCGTCGGCATTGGCGTCGGCGTTGACGTTGGTGTTGGCGTCTGCATTGGCGTCTGCGTCGGCGTTGATGTTGACGACATAATTGGCATCAGTGTTATTATCAGGAGTTGTTGTTTCTATCCACCTGTTCGCGAAGCGTTGATGCTCACGAGTCGTTTACTTTTCCTTATTAATTATATTGTGCGCATAAACGAGTGACATCATGAACCTTGATTAGTCAAACATCATTCTCTTAGAATATTTACTCGGGAAAAAAATTTTCGTATGTAATCATATATAAATAATTATATATAATTTTATATATTTATAAAAAGTGTGTGTGTGTGTGTGTGTGTGTGTTGTGTGTGTGCGCGCGCGCGTGCGTGCGTGTATGTGTGTGTGTGTGTGTGTTGTGTGTGTGCGCGCGCGCATGCGTGCGTGTATGTGTGTGTGTGTGTGTGTGTGTAAAATTAATTCATTTTATTACTAAAATTATTATTGATTAGCATCATATTCTAGAATACACAATATTATTTTATTTTTATCTGTTGGGTAAGAAGCAAGATTACCTAATCACATACGATTGTCAGATTTATATCTAATAGGTAAAATTTATCAAAAGATGAAACAACTGGCCCTTAGTCATTTCTTTGATGATATCGATTAGAAAATGTTCTCTTCTTTTGTATTGAACAAGTATATTCAAAATAGTGATATAACATTTAAATATCATGTATAGTTTTTATAAAATCTCTATCAAAATGATAAAATAATAACCTACATGCTCATATGCCGTGCCAGCACGATGTGTATGCGGCATATGCGCAAATATGATTCCCTAAACTATGCGTAGGGAATTATATTTTACACGCGATTTATAAGAGAAATGATGATTTTCTTTATGCATATATTTATGCGGCTGTACAAGTTGTGTAAATATATTCTAATTCCGCAAACATAATAGAATAGTAAAACCGGAAACATAATGAAAAGCACAGGCAATAGGAACAGGGAATAAGAGATTTTAACTTGTCAGAAAGTTCATTCTAATGTACATGGTTTCTGATAGGTTGAAATTTGTTAGGGAGCGTTTATATTGCCCGTAACTGTATACCGTATGTGATAATCTGTAAAGATATACCGACACAAACTTGCATAAACACATGCATAAAGAAAATTATCCAATCGCATTTTACGTGCGTCTTTATAAGAGAAATGCCATTGGTTAATTTTTTTTATGCATACGTAGATATATCCTTAAGCAAAGAGCACAGACTCTTGCATAACATAAAAAATTCAACTAATCAGAGTTCTTTATTTGATGAAAAGGAAGGAAACGAAGACTTTAATTGATTCAATTTCTTATGCATTAAGCCGGATTCTATATTAATTGCAAGCCGATCACAAATTTATTGCGACAACTAATATGAAGCATTGATTTCAAAATGCAAGCTTCATATTGGCTGTCACAACATACTTGCGATTAGCTTACAACTAAAGTAGAATCAGCTTTACGTGTTATGCGTTATGCAAAAATGTTATGTATTCTCCATTTTAATCCGAATCTATAATAGGTGGTTTTAGGCCAATATTACATGCATCCGTTTTATTATCGTACAACGAATTTTTCAAGCGTGTTAATTGGCTGCAAGATAGAAAGGAACTCAAACCCTTTGTCTATAGCCAATCAACAGGCTTGAAAAATTTATCGTACGACAAAAGTACGCATGTAATATTTGCTTTAAGCTTTAATGTCTGCTGCATCCTGAATACAATGAGTGACGAGCGATGTCCAATAAAAGCTGCTTTTTCTCAAGTGACAATGCAAAGTAAAGCTGTTATTGGACATCGCTCATCACGTCCAGTATGCAGTAGGCATAAGCCGTAAAAATTGACCAATTGCAATCGAATGAGAGGAAAATAATTGTCCATTCCTTATGGCTTAAAAATCTATTGTAGATCTAGGCAAATTTATACTGCAGTCATTATTACTTTGTAATAATTACATTACATGATAACATACAAAAGTATGATAAGTATAAATAGCAATTTTATATTACAATCACGAAAATAGTTCGCTCCGTATAACAATGATTTATAATGCATTTGATGTAACGGAAAGAGAACGCAATTAATCTTTTATAAATATTGGCCTAGTTTCCACCGAGGGTTTAATCCGAATCAGAATGTAAGAACCAACCAATATATAGTCGAGCATTCCCCTATTATAATCAAACGACAGGGGAATGCTCGACTGTAGTTGATTGGTTCTAGGCCATTGATGCAAGTTAAAGCTAGATATATTAATGGTATAGGCAGTGAATTTGTGTAATTAAAGCAGAACGTATACATTAAGTGGTATTGTCATGATAGTTCTTAACTTCTAAAGCCTCGTACTTTAACACTTGATAACTCAATTCACGAGGATTCACTTACCACCGTGTTTTCTTTTTTCCAAATTCTTTCATTTTTGAGTGAAAATACGTCGAGTGAGTACATTTTTATCAAGATTCTAGGTGGGATGTATTCTAAATAATTACCACAATATAGTTTTATGCAAACAGATTATGGCGGAAAAAGGTGCTCATTTGACTGGGACTGCATATATCAGGCCTTCTATCTTTGAGATTATTGCACAGGAATCGCTTGCATCGACTCTTGAACCGGCTTTTAAAAAAATTCTTTCGGTATACTGTCATTTAATGTGTTTCTCATAATGTCATGTTATAATATTGCTCTTTGAAGTATTAATTGATTGCATAATTTTTGCATAATTTTTCTTAAAATATACTTATCAAAATAATTTTTAGATGACTAGACATTTTTATTGTATCAAATGTATTATATATTAATAATATGATATTTATCTAGAAGATGGTCACTTTCAATGAAATTATGCTCATTCGATACATGTTTTTCAATGAAACGACAGAATCTAACAGTAAAATATGTTCAGTCCAGTGAAGCGAGATATTATTGTAGTTAATTATTATTAGGTTAGGTTAGGAAATTTGTCACATCGATGACGTAAGAAAGAATTACACAAATTCTGTTTTATAAACACAAATTCTCAACTTTAAAAAATCAAATTCTCTGTTTTAAAAACAAATTCTCTATTATAAAAACAAATAATATAGAACAAATTATATAGATTGTGTTTTTAAAGCAGAAAACTTGTATTTTTAAAACAGAAAATTTGTATTTATAAAACAAAGAATTTATGTAACCCTCTACGTCATCGATGACAGATTTCTTAATCTACAATAATTAAACGATTTAAAATAACTTTAACAATTAATATCTCGCTTTGAGAGACTGAGCACAACATTTTAATGCCAAATCGATTTTTTCGTTTTACGCAAAAACATGTTGAATGAACATAATTTCATAGAAATTGAAGGTGCGGAATATCTTCTGAATAATTACCCTAAAAATTTTTTTAAAAATATATTTCATACATAATTGCTTATAAAATAACAATCAATCAATCAATCAATTAATTAATATTACATTTAAAAAAATTGTTGATTATTTTACATATGTATGAATTACATATGTATGAATTATATTTAGTATTCTAAATATTATATTTAATATTCTAAAAATAAGCCTTTAATCTTAATAATTTTAGTTTCTTGTATCTTTCAATCTTGAGAAATATGGACATATTCTCCAATGGACAGATGAAGGGTATTTAATTTTTAACGTACTTCTTCAACGATATTACCTAAAGAGATATTGTAAGTATCTTATATAATCTAATATATGATATATTTTAGTATCTTCACATAATTTCTTGAAAAAAAATGTATCATTTTTAGTTGCATCATTTTCTGAAACATTTTATGGTTTGAAACGTGTCACAATAATTAATTCCAAGACAGGGTTACAAGAAAAATTATCACATAAGCAACAAATATTATCATTAATAATAATAGTGACATTTCCATATTTAAAGAATAAACTTGTGCAACTTAGTTCAAAGTATAAACTGCAAAACATAAACAATACATCAAGAAAGGCGAGTAAAAAAGATATAACCATCATTTTTAAATGCACACAGTATGTTCAAAAATACAAAAATTCTATAAAAATCAATGAATTAGATAGCAGTCCTTCATTTCAAGGAATCCATATAATTTCCTCTCTTCTCGATTTATGCAATAAAACGACAGTACAATGATTGGAAGATATTATAATACTCTTCTTCCGAGATTATCTTTAGCCGATTTACATTTTAATATCGTATCTCGAATCGTTGTTATCAAGAATTTCCTTTTTTATAAATATAATTTGATATTAAATTATACAAAAGTAAAAAAGAAATATTCAATCAATATCGGCTTACAGAATAAAAAAGTCTGTCGAGATTAGGTGAATATTACTATGACCTTTTTTTTGGCCAAAAACTGAGGCATCTGGCTATGCATGCAGGTGCGTTATCATGGAATTATTCTTTTAGGTCAAATTGTGAATTTAGTATTTTATTTAGAGGTTTTTAAATGATTTTTAGAAGGATTAGGACGCATTAGACACAATTGAAGCACTTCTGGAATTGATGTCTCCCGCACGACAATATGTCTGTGCCATAGCTAAGGTTGTCAATTTTTAATCAACGACAGAGTATATCATAGCAATTTACCCACTTTCCATATTCATATCTGACTCTGGCAGACTTTATTATCTTCTTTAAGGTAAAATTGCACTTAAAAGGAAAGTTTTTTTTTTTATAATATACTAGTGATCTAAGGCAATAAAATGTGTCTATTAAATGTCATTTTAGAAGAGGCATAATAGCTTTCAATCATTGTATCTACTGCTATTATATCAAGAAAATATGGAATTATATAAAAGCCTGATATGAATAAAAGCTAATATTTGAATTTGTTGATTTTTTAAGAATTTTTTTTGTTAATTTTTCAGACATGTTTTGTGTGTTGTACATTAATTTCTTAACATATTAAATATTTCTTGATACAGAAGAGGCAAAAATTTTTTAGTAAATATGTCATTAAAGGACTTTCAATTCTTTTTGTAACATATGAAACTCTTGTGTTATATAATTATATACTTTACGTATCTGAGAAATCCATATATCCATCACTCTTGTTAAGACTACTATCTGTTACACTGACATACGCCGATCCGCAATCTGCTCTCACTGTCACCGAGTTATTAAGGAAGATAAAATATAATTCATTCACTGTCTTTGATGGATGGAATATACTTCAAAGAATCATTACTGGATCTCTTGAACTCGGAGCTTTCTTCTTACAATTTCTTTCTTGGTGGAATCAGGAAAATTATGACATGGATATTATGAGTCTTCCAGCTCCACCACCACCAAAAGTAAAAATACATACAATGAATTAGCATAATAATTCAATTATATAATATCGATATAATTTAAATTACTAACAAAAACGAAATACAATCTTTTGTTTTAACAGGTGCCAAATGTAGCGCAGCAATATAAAGGAATTTGTCCACTCTGTCATAAACCTCATCATATACATACCGTGCTTATGGTATCTGGGTAAATAGATAATATTTTAGCACTCAATAAAAATTGTTTTTCTTATTTTATTTTTAAATAAAATACAAAATTAATTTTATGCCATTTTTTTAGTTATATATTTTGCTATCAATGTATTTTATCAGAAATACGGATAAAAAAGAAATGTCCAGTAACACATTATCCTGCCAAAGAAGATGATCTAATTCGTCTATATATAGAATAATAAATTATACATGCGTGTAATTTTTTATATATGTTGAATATAATATACACATGTAAATGTTACAGAAAAAAATAAGTGTTGTGAGAAAAAGTTGGACTTTATTCGTTTTATAAATGAATTACATATTTCAATTATTTGACATTATATCTTCAATTTAGTTGTGTTATATATATATATAT
>NW_017259202.1:23559-34346 GCF_001594045.1 Atta colombica
CTTCCCTCTAGTTTTAAAATAAAATAAAAAAAAGTCAATCATTCAAGTTTCTGCAGGTAAAAGAAAACGAGTTTTCCCCAAACTCGTTTCTTGATTAGATGTGGAGAATCCTCGCTAGATTAAAGAGTAATAATATGGACCTCAACAAGGTACTCCTCGAGGATACTCAAATGTTCGGTGACGATATGTAACAGGGAAGAAAGATGTAGAGATTTTCAAATCATCTCCTCGATTGTGAGATCTCCGCAATATATTCGATAATGTATAAACGAGCGACATAGATATGACACTAATATTGAAAAAATGCATGAAGAAAATTTTTACAAAATATATTTTTCAATAAAATAAATCATTTTTAATTGATAAAATAAATTTGTAAAATATAAACATTAAAAAATATTATATTAACATCGTTGTATTTTGATAATCAATAAAAAACCATATATTTGGAATTAAATTGTACCTTCTCCAAAAGACGAAACATTATATGATAAAAATTAAAATAAATATTTTATTTTATTCTAAACTAAAAGGAGAGGTTGAGTATATTTTACACATGTATTTTATCAAATGGAAATATTATTTGATTGAAAAATATTTACATCTTAATGTTTCGCAAAAATTTATTTATATATGTATCTTTTTTGCTTTTGACATTACAATTCAATATGTAGTGATCAAGCATGAGTCTTAATTAATAACTTTATTATAGTTTTTTATTTAGCATATTATTTGTCTTCAGCATATCATTTTGTATTATTAGGTTTGTGTTGCAATAAATGTACATCACGTTCAAATTCGATAGCTTTTTTAGCATTATACGATTGAAAGAAACGTTTGCCATGTTCGAAAGTCGCAATCATAATTGCACAAGCTGGGGCTACTTTTACCAAACGCGGTACTAGTCCAGTGAATAAACCTTTTAATCCATTCTGATAATAGATCCTTTGTATTATAGTCCATGTAGTACTGCTACGAATAGGTTTATCTAAAAATTCACATTAATAAATTTTATACAGGGTGTTTAGCGTAATGATTCGCACAATTTTTCAGACATTTTCAATAGTTAAAAAAAAAGTTGAAAGATGAAAATTCATCTGTTTTATATAGGCTACAATAGCGAAAAACATGATTTATTTAAAGAAAATTTGAAGACATTTTTTTTATAAAAAAAAAATCAAAATCAACTTAAAATTTTTAAATAGCATTCAAATCATTACTCAAATGTCACTTTTATTTTTATTGATTTTATTGAGACTTAATATCAAATTTGCAGCATTATTTATAACAGCAGTATTTAAAACTTTTGACTAAAACACAGAACATAAACACATATATACATGTATTGATTTAATAAAATATGCAATAAAATTAATAAAATCACTAAAACATCAATAAAAGTGACATTTCGCTAGTGATTTGAATTCGTCTTGAAGATCCCTATAATATTATGGAAAAAAAAAATTGTATGGTGCTATTTTAAAAATTCAAGATTACTTTAATTTTTTATTAGAAAAATTTTTTTAATTCTTTTTATCGCATATTGTAGCCAGTATAAAACAAATTAATATTCATCTTTCAACTTTGTTTTTTAACTATCGGATGTACCTGAAAAATCGTATATAAAATATTGGCTGCTTGTATATAAAATATTTACCTGAATAAATTTCTTTTTCGCCCATTTCAATTTGTCTATGTGTTTTTACTACATCAAAGGGAATAGTGAAAAATGCTGCTATCTACAATAATGTTTACATCTTAGCATACATCTTTTTGGAATAAAATATTATAATTATATTTCTGAAATACATACAGATCCAGCTACAGCTCCAGCGACCAGATTAAAAGTAAAAATTTGCTGTGAGCTATACATTTTCTTTATAGTTTCATAATTTAACCAGTATAAAGCACTAAAAGGAACGTCACGAAGAAGAGTTGAACCCAATCCCATCCACAAGCCAGAAATGCCACTATATCTTACAACTATTTTTAATGTTTGCGTTATTTCTGAAACACATAAAGCATATTTGAAATTGCCAAATCTTATTTTAAACTTCTTTACATATCAATTTGATATTACATTAACTTATCCTACCTGCATAACTTAGTTTCTGTGATTGCATTTTTGTTCTTATCAACTCCAACGGACTCACCAGTGTTGCAGCCCAGATTCGTGCTGTGCCACCAGCTAATATAGGAATCCAGAAAGGTTGCTCCACATTGATTCCCTTCTTTTTAAATTGTTTATTATATGTATCCTAACAACACACACATACACACACACATATATATAATATTAGACATTTTATTTAAAGTTCCTAGATATATATACTCATATATTATATATAAATAAATTAAAGCTAACAAATTATCACACAATGAAAATACTAATACCTTTAAATATAATCTTAATTGTTCATATGAAACAAAATAAATTACAGTTGCGGGTACAGCTAGAACTAGAGTAGGACTTAAGCCACTCCATAATGATGCTATACCTTCTGTTTCACTTATTTTTAATAAAGCATCCTGAAAATAAAATTAATACTATTAACAAATGAGTGGGCATTATTAATATTGTAAGATTTCTTTTTGTATATTTATGATATTATGATTATGTATTCTATATGTTAATCTTAATGTACATCTTAATATACAGAAAAGCAAGTAATTATATGAATCTTATCTTATACTTTTTGTTAAAATAAATTTTATTTTTTGTATGCTTACATATAACAATGATTCAATATATCAAAAACTCTTTCAAGTAAATAGATCTAATTCAATCAGTATATGTTCTTCATTTCTAACAAAATTTGACCTTATTAATGCTTGATCAAGAGTTTTATTTATTAATATTTATACTAAAAAGTTTTTAGTAAATTTCATCAATCTATAGAAAAAAAATGTATTGGAGAAAAAATATAAAAATTAATTTGTTATAATATATAAGTAGTATAAAGAAAAGATTTATATGATATTGCATTTCGAATATCATAATTCATATGAAAACAGGATATCAATGATGAAATTCTTTTCTTAGAAAAGTAAAAAGTAAAAAATTTCTCCATTAACTTCGATGATTAAAATTTTTATTTTTCACTTTCCATCCTAGAGATAAAATTTCATGAATAATACTCAGAAATATTAAATGTCACAATTATATAATAATTACGTACAAATGTCCCCTTAAATTTTCCATTTCTTTTCATCCAATCAGGCATTTTACCATTGGTACATGGACATAAATGATCCATTAAACCATTGCAATATAAAAAACATTTATTCGAAAGCATTGCTTTCTGTTGTGTTTGAAGACGTATTTTTACCACATCCAATGGAGTCACTAGTAAAAACATCAGAAAAAAAACATAAATATTCAAAATTTTACTTATAAAAAATACACAAGCAACCAAAGAGATTAAAACAAATATCATTTTTTAAATTAAAACAAAAATATAAAAATATTATATTTAATTTCAAAGGAATATACAACATGAATATAACGAGATCTTGTAATTTTTATAAGTTGATACGATTTTAAAATAGCATATTTTGGAAATACTAGTAATACTCTAGTCTTTCCTATGTATACAGAATTTATAACTTTTGTTTCTTCAGTAATGCATTTATATATTATTTTCATAAATTATACAATTATCTAGTTATCATTATTGCAAACTTACCAAACACCGATGTAATAAATGCACCAGTGCAAGAAGCCACAATTTGTTGATAAGGTTTGATACGAAATCTTGGATCATCCAAGTCAACATTCGACGACACGTTGATTAATTTATTCATTGCAGAGAGTGAGAGAGAGGTAATTTTACTTCAAAATCTACATCACATATGACTCTTTCTTTTATTCTGGTAAGTCCTGGTTCTACAATGAGTCAGTAATTCGTAATCAGAAAACTTAACCAGTCTTAACACTCTTATTACAGAGAGACCTGAGAGAGGCCATTGCCGGCTTTTTTCCTGTTATCCATGATGTAATAAAAAAGGTGAACCAATACGCATAATGGCGGATGGCCAAGATCTCGACCAATCAAAGATTGAGCAATTCGTCCGGCGCGAGTTACGAAGCTCATAAAATAAAATAAACTAAACATGAAAAAATTAATAATAATATCTATAAATAACATTATATTTCTTGAATTATTCTTCTTTCCCTGCATTTGAGGAAAAAAGGTTTACATATAAGGAAAAGAACTTGTAAAGAACTTGTTCTATTCAATAATACATTTTTATTTTCTTTTTGTCCCGACCACTCTTCCTTTTGCAATTGACACATCACGTCGCATAATACAATCGAAATGTCTTTATATATATGTATGTACACATAAAATAATTCTTTTCTATCTTGTATAATGCCACCGACTATTAAAAACTCTCGGCGCTTATAGAAATTCGCGTGCCTATCAAAATTTAAGTAATTAAGAGTAATAAACTAGTAACTAGTAATACGGTATTAATTTCATAATATATTAGTTTTGTAGACATGTATATATGTTTAAAATTTAATAATACTCAATTTTTATTTAAAACTGTGATTTTAATAATATCAATTAAGTTTGATTATCAATAGAGATGATAACTGCAGAGGAAAAATTGTAATTTTTCGGGAATATATAAGATATTATTTCATTAAAAGTATGCATACTTATTTATACAGCTTTTATATTTATTAATTGTTGATAATGTCATCATTCTTAAGTATTTTAAGTCATGCAAAATTCTAAATGCGATTTTAAAATAGTTATAAGATAAAATTCTTATATTTCTTGATGAAATGTATATAGGATTTTATATCACGTTACTACTTTAACATGTTACTTTTAACTATAAAATCCAGTTATTACATATAAATAAATTATAAAAGATTAGATTGAAGTGCATTGAGATAAATAATAATAATTAATAAACGTAAAATGTCTTTTACAGAAAAGCGAGCTTAATAAATTATATACTCTACACTAAAATTTTTATTATTATTTCATTAGTGAGATGTATACGAATAAGTGTGAAATAACAGAAGGGATTTCTTAGAAAACAGTTTATCTTATATATGTATATAAGTATTGTTTTTCTGCACCAACTTGTATAAAACTTAATCCTGAATATGAATATTTGAGGATAGGATAGATAAGAAAAATAATAAAAATAATAAATATTTATTAAACTGTAATAAAAACTATAATAAAACTATAATAAATACTTTTCTATATAATGATATCCATATAAAATAATTTCATTTACTCTATTTATTATTTTATATAATCTTCATATTTCTCAATTTCCCGTATTTCATATATTTCAAATGTACGAATATTTTATTTTTTTTCGTTTTAACATTATGTTTCAATTTTCATTGTTCTATAAATATTTAAAGGAAAAATATGTTTCAATATCTTAAAGTTGATACTTAAAACTACAAAAAAAAAACGTTCAAGTTTTGAATGTCAACTTTAAGATATTGAAGCATATTTTTCTTTTAAATATTTTGTTTGATTAGATTAGGTTATATTTTTGTATGAAAAAGTACATTTTTCTCATTTTGTTAACTGTATTTAGGTACAATAACTTGTTATAAATACAAGTACTTTACAAATAACTTTTTAAAGTACTTTTTAAAGATGTCAAAATATCATTTAATAATTTTTATATATGTACTTATAAAAGCGATAAAAATTAAAACATATATATTTTAAGTAAAAAAAGTAAAAGAGTTATTTAGTATTTATTATTTTAAATATAATTACGTTTCTTATTTATTTCTTATTTAATATTTTAAATAAGTTTCCGGAATCTATTTTATATTTTATATAATTCGTAAATAAGTTTCCGGAATCTATTTTTTATTTTATATAATTCGTCTGTTATTTTATCGAGCTGTGATCAAAATTTATACGTAAATTTAAAGAATTTCTGAAACATAGAATAATTTACAGTAATAGTATTGTTTTAAATTAATTTATTAACTGGAAAATTAAATAATGATTAACAAGATATTTAATACTTTTAGGGACACACTCCACACAATAAAAGGAACAGAGAACAGAGGATAGAGAATAAAACCCAAGACACAATGCGAGGGAATAGCGATAGAAATAACGATTTCAATCTATTAGAAATTCGATATATCGGAATATACAGTTTCTGATAGGTTGAAATCGTATTATCTCTATCGCTATCGCTATTCTCTCGCATTGTGTCTTGTGGGCTTAAGAATTTCAATCTATCAGAAATCATGTATTGTAGAACACGCAGTGTTTCTGATATATTGAAATTCTTATTCCCTGTTCCCTGTTCCTTTTATTGCGCGGAGCCCCTTATTCTTTCAACAAATATCAAACGTATAACTGCTTTACTTAAGTTCTAAAAGTGTAGTAACACTAGTTTAACTACAGAAAATAGACCCTAATAATTGGGTATTCGAACGGCGAACAGCGTGGGGGAGCATATTACGTGGCGAACAGGATGGAGAAGCGTACCGCGCAGCCGCGCGTTGCGATGGTGACTACGTCACTTCGGTATTCGCTCGATGATCTTAAAGGGAGACATACATTTACGAATCTTCGGATGTCACATTAATTAATGAAAATTAGATATCTGCGAATACGAATTATGTAAGATTGTCCAAAATTAAGGAATGTATTAGGGATTAATAGATTTTATTGCATGGATTTTGCTTCCCAGCAAACGAGAATGGATTGAAATGAATTGAAATGGATTCAGATTTTCAGAAATTTGATTCACGAATGTTAAAATGCTTTTCAATCTTGAATGCATTTTTATTCATTTATAGGAATTGGAGCATATCTCTATGTCTTTCAATCTAAAAATAATATTAGCTTTTTTGTGCTTTATGAATACTGTTCAATTCAAAATTTTGAATAGAAAATGCAGTTTTTCAATCCAATTGAAGCCAATTGAATCTATTAGGTCGTCCAGAAAGTTCGTGCCGCAAAAGATTTAAATTTAATAAATGAAATTAAAAATTTAAATCTTCTGCGTTTCAATTTTCCTTCAAAATCGGCACGAACTTTCCGGACGACCTAATTGAATCCAATTAAATCCAAAAAATATTTGCTATTTAAAATACGCATTCGGATAGAAAAAAATTTCAATCTATTTTAATCCATTCTCGTTTGCTGGGATTTAATGATTCTATACCAGGTGTATAAGCTTAAATCCGCTGTTTTTTAGTCAGAAAAACACATTTTTTTTTCTTAGGAAGCAAAAACAAATTTATTCAAAGTACTCGCTAACTATACATTTTTCCCATCTTTCGGACAATTTGTGTATACCACGCCAAAAAAATTCCTCATCGAGGCATCTTCGTAAGAATCGAAGTGCCGCTCAGCGAGCGCGTGGCCCATCGAAAACAGATGATAGTCAGAAGGTGCTAGGTCTGATGAGTAAGCGGGATGGGGCACTTTCCAGTTGAGTGTCTCCAAGTAGTTTTGGACCATTGTTGACATGTGCGTTGTCGTGGAGGAAAATCAGCTTGTCATGTCTTTTTCGATAATGCAGCCTTTTTTCACGCAGAGCGCGGTGCAATTTGATCAGTTGTTGGTGGTAGCGGTGAGCATTAACAGTTTCACCAGGTTTTAACAATTCATAGTAGATGGACACCCTCCTGATCCCACCAAAAGCACAGCATCGTCTTCCGTCCGAAGCGATTTGGTCTTGAGGAAGATGTTGGGCGAGATCAACCCAAGATTTCTTGCATTTAGGATTCTGAAAATAGATCCACTTTTCATCGCCTGTCATAATCCGATGCAGGAACGACTTTCTTTTTTTTTTTTGTCTGGCAAGCAGAATTTGGCATGTGTTTTGGCGTCGCTTCATCTGCCTATCGTTCAGTTCATGCAGCACCCATTTTCCGATCTTTTAAACCTTCCTCATGGCATATAGCCGCATGGAAATGGCTGCTTGAGAAACACCCAATCGCTCGGCAAGCATTTTTTGCGATTGGGTATCGTCCTCGTCCAAAAGAGTCTGCAATTGACAGTCCTCAACTTTCCTGGGCCGATTTTCACGCTTCTTGTTACTCAGGTCAAAATTGTCGTCATTGAACCGGCGAAATCAATCTCTGCACGTTGTTTCCAATAAAGCATTGTCGCCATAGACACACAAGCATTCGATGCGATTCGGCAGCCGATTTCTTCAAATTGAAACAGAAAAGCAAAGCTTCCCGCATATGCTTTTTTTTTAGCAAAAAATTAGACATGAAAGAAAAAATGTATGTTGTTGTATGAAATTGCTGATGATGTGCACTGGTTAATGTTGATAGATATGTCAAACACATAAAAAAAAGTGTGTGTTGTGTGCCCAGGATAGTTTTGTACGCTCACTAATGCCTTACTTATGAGCAAACAGCGGATTTAAGCTTATACCCTAATATAAATATAAATATAATATAAATATATCCATATATCCGTATAAAAATGCCTGTTTATCCATTTTACACAAATGGATCCGAAGATTATGTTTCATCTAATCATAGTCGGAAAAGATAGGAATTGACTATTTTCTATTCCGACAACGACAGCCGACAACTTCATTTCGACAGCCGACAATCCAGTGCGCATGCGTTGACACAAGAATCTGACATATTGTAAAACGGGCCTAAGAAATTTAACCAATAGGAATAAAGAATAAAGGCTTAAACACAATAGCATAGGCAAAGGCAACAGGGAATAACGCCCAATCAGAGCTCTGGGATATAATATGGGACTTATATTCCAGAACTCTGTTTGGACGGCTCGTTTCCCTGTTGCTTATGCCTATTGCCTATTATGTTTAAGCCTTTAAGATTTCACCTATCAGAAATCGGATACATGGTTTCTATATATAAGTTGATATCGTTATTTCTTATTCTTAATTCCTTATTTCTTCTATTGTGACTGTGTCATAAAAGAAACAGGGAACAGAGAACAGAGAATAAGAATTTCAACCTATCAGAAATCATATTATTGTGCGGAACCCCTAAGTAGTACAAAAAGCAGAAATTATCGACTACTAGTACGAATTCTGATTGGCTACTGCTTTTTGCTTTTTCATGAAAGTGTGAACACACTCTAACCCTCGGTTAATTAGAGATTCACCGTAGAAATAAAAGCACGTTTTGATTATTGAATACAGGTCGTATTTTTTATAGCCTGTCATTTTTAAATAAATAAATAAGCTAAAAAATATTTTCTTATATATTATTCAATATTACACAACCTATTTTTATTAACTTTTTTAGAAATTTTACGTACATTATTAAATTTTTCTTAGCATATCTTTAATACTTAATTAATTTTGAAACGCATCCTGTATCATTACTACGTTCATGTGTATCTATAAATACACAAGTTTAAAAACAATAACATCAATTACGAACATTGTCGAGCAAAGTGCGAGTGTGACAAATGTGTGACGATCATCAAACTAATAAAATCATTTGTACTTGGTAGGAAATGACAAAAATTCTAGACAATTCCACGGTATAGCTCGCGCAAACGTAAATGGTAGGCATATGTATATACGTATCAAGTACTCGTGAAAATATCAAATCAACAAATACTTAGGTGCGCGATCAGAATTTGGCAGGATGTGATTGTGCGAACCACATACTCTCGAGGAGATGTCAAACGGTTGAAACTTGAAACAAGCCACTATGCTCGTCGATTAATACTTATATTTCATTTAAAGATATGTCGAGAACGTGCTGTATTGGAGATTTTAGGTAAGATTACTTCATTTATATATAGTTTGGTTACGTCTCAACAGGTGCGAATCAAAAAAATCGATGCTGCATCGTGAAAATATTTTTCAATAGCGGCGCGAAGTCTAATTTGTCATATGATCGAGTGCTTTTACGATATAGCGATCAGCAACATGTACTTAATGCTTTTGTAATACTGAATGAACACAGCGAAAAATAAGATGTCACCGTTTCGGAGGAAAAAGTCCGGGAGATCTTTTCCCGTCAAAGTTTGCACCTTAGATGCAGAACTCGAATTTAATCTAGAGGTTAGTAGACAAGTATCACATAGTCTTACGTTGGATTGCTATTATGTATCTTGCACTGATGATATATCTCGCAAGCTGACAAATTTCCTGTGGCATAGTGGAGATCGACAGGCAGAGAATTGTTTGATCTGGTGTGCCGTACAATAGGATTGAGAGAAACGTGGTATTTTGGACTTCAATACGAAGATGCAAAGGGCTTTATTTCTTGGTTAAAGTTAGACAAGAAAGGTGATTGTAATTTATCGCCGTTTGTTCAATATTTAGACCTTGTTTGGAAGAGATATAATCTGGATACTTGTAATTAATTGTATATATATTTACTGCAATGACACTGAACTAATTACAGTTCAAGATCAAGGCATTTCGCAACATCAAACAACATCATTCATGTTCTTAGCAAAATTTTATCCTGAGGATGTTGCTGAAGAACTAGTACAAGAAGTCACTCAACATCTGTTTTTTTTACAAGTAAAACAAGCTATACTGTCCATGGATATTTATTGTCCACCTGAAGCTTCTGTATTACTTGCTTCTTATGCTGTCCAAGCAAAGGTATCTTTTTGTAAACTAAACTATAAATGGTATTTGTAGTTGGTTCTCATATTTAAAATTATTTTAAATATAACAATTTTAAGTATAACAACCGACTATGAACTGATCTGTATATTTGTAATTAATACATTAATATATTAATACATTTTAAATTAATATATTAATATAAATTCAAGTTAAAGTAGCTAATAATTAAATAGTATTTT
>NW_017259202.1:34446-58318 GCF_001594045.1 Atta colombica
TATTTAAAAAATTTAAATTAGAAACATAAATTATACACATTTCAATTGCTTAGGTATCAATTGCTTAGATGAAAACTGTATCAAATCCAAAGATATTGTAAAATTCCTATCAAATAGAACGCGACTTTTAAAGCAAATAGATTTTGGACTTGATTTACTTCTCAAACATATGCCTCAAATACACACACACACACACACACACACACACACACACACACACACACACACAATTTGGAAATTAAAAATCTTGAATATTTTACTTATTTTTTATTAAAAAATGTTTCAGATGAAAATGGAACAGTTTTAAGAGGGACATATTGTACACGTTCTTTTTTTAAGTTGAAATCAAACATATAAAGATCATTACCATTTTTAAAAATGAAATTATATGATCTTTTTCTGTAACATGATTCCTTTAATTATTTTGCATATAAAAGTATTAAAGTAGAGATATAAAAAAGAATTAATAGTTTACGAGGTATCTTATATTTTATTCTGGCATATATTGACATAAAATGTCAAATATCTCATAAACTATTATCTTTTTTAATTACATTATAATTATTATGTTTTATAATTATACCTTAATACTTTTATGCAGAATAAAAGTTGAGATGAATCAACTGATATAAGAAACACATACTTTTAAAGAAAAGCAACTGTGCAATTTGTAATATGCGAATAAGATAACTGCATCCTACATGATTTAACTGATTTTTGAGACTTTTTCTAATTTTTTCAGAATTAAAAGTTGGAAACTTAAAAATAAATTTAAAAAAGGAAACATTTTTCATAGTAAAATATAAAACTATTACAAATATGTGCAGTGAAGATTTTAAGAAAAAGTAGATTATATTTTTCATCTTATAAAATATTTTTTTACAAAAAATTGGGAAACATATACTTAAATCATGCATGTGTATCTGACATGATTTAAGTAAAATACATATCCTTTTTTCGTAAAAAGATATTTGAAAAAAATAGAAGATAAAGTGATTCTATATTACTTTTATAGGATTATAAATTTATTAACATATTGATGTGTTTATTGATATGTAAAAATATATAAAAAATGTTTTCTAAACAATTGACTTATTTACTTATTTACTGAGAGTTCCAGGTTCAAACTTTGACTGAGGCAATATTTTTCGCAATAAAATTATTTGCAAATATAAGATTTCATAACATTAAATAAATTAACATTTAATTTTTAATTCTTATAAAAATGCTTACTAGCTTTAAAAATGACTTGTAAATTTTAATTACTACTACTCTAATTCTGCTCATGATTGCGTTTGAAAACCGAAAAAAATTTCGGTGTGCAGTTTAGTTTAGAATCAGATATGTATATAAATTTACATAAAAATATTTAAGCAGGATTTGCTTTGACTGAATATAGAAATTGTCTTATTTAATTAAATTTATTTTCATTATTTCAACGATGTTTAATAAGTGAATTAGAATCCATTTAAAATAAAAATAAAAAAACATTATGATCGATGTATGTACGTACATATACTTATTATCCGTATGCATAATTTGACTATATGATTCACTTCAAACTAGTGCCATTTGTAGTGAATTTATTGCAAACACGTGAGATTTCAAACATTAAAAAAATGAAGCTTTAAATACTTTTTAAACATCGTTTTGCGGCTATGTTTTTCAAAGATATATAATTTTGAATTTGCTCTTTTTTTAGTGCTTCAAGTGATTCCCTATTATTTCCTAATTTTTTAGCAATATAAAATGAGCAAACTGAATAATAAATTGATACAATCAAGTCTGATGCATTCAAGGACCTCAGCACAAAGATGATCGTAACTAAGTGAAACGTCGTGAAACGTGAGTTGTAGTGACAGGTCAACGCAATGTTTTAATCAATCTATAACTTATGTTAATCTTTGTCCATCTGCAAGCAATCTGTTGAATTCATCATGTAATTACTCATAAACAGCGAGTAGAGCATATTAGATGCTAGGCCATAATAAAGTCCGGTTACCTTATACAAAGTGTCCCAAACTTTTTGATACACTGTTTGTGGGCAGAGCGAGCTAAACTGAATCGAAAAGTCGTCTACCATTTTGCAATTTTTGCAATTTTTTTTTTAATTATTCAATGAGCAGAATGTCTAAAATTGACGCATAATTTAGAAGTTCTTTAAGAAACACTTTAAAGTATTTCATAAAGAATTCTAAAAGATATCTTAAAGTTGTGTCATGCATCGATTTTATTTGTTTATTCGATGATTTTTAAAAATTAATATCTCGTCAACTATTGCGAAAATTGCAAGATGATAGAGGATGTTTCGATTCAGTTTGATCCACCTACAAGCTTCTACAAAATAATTTGACACTCTACATATCATTTTTTAAATTATGTGTTTTCTTTACATCAATTGATTTATCTCATCATTCTGTGTATAAAAATATTATGATATCGAAAAATTAGTTTATCGCATATCAAAATGTGCCAAAATGAAGTATAAAATATTTCATAAACTATTTTATATTTTTAACTTAATATGCAGAATAATTACAGGAATCATATTAAGTAAGTCAAAAAATCATATAATTCCAAAAAATGGAATGTGATAGTCTTCACATCTTCAAAAATTGATTTTTTTTTCGAAAATTGATTTTATTATTTCCATTCTTTCCCTTCCTTCTTCAAGCTGTACTTTTATCGAAACATTTTTTTCTTCCATGTTTTTCGAGGCTGTTTGTTCATAGCTATTAAAATAGGATATCTTATATATGTATATTGATTTGTATATATTTGATTTAAATATGCGTTCGAAAGTTAGTTTTTTTTTTTACAAAAATTGATTGTAATATGTGTATAATGGAAAAAAATAATAATTTCTATTTTGATTATTAGTATGGTGATTATGATGAAATTTCATATCGTCCTGGAATGCTTGCCAGTGAGGACTTGCTTCCACAAAGAGTTATAGATCAATATCAAATGACTCCAGAAATGTGGGAGGATAGGATAAAAATTTGGTACGCCGATCATCGTGGCATGTCTCGAGACGAAGCAGAAATGGAATATCTTAAAATTGCTCAGGATCTTGATATGTATGGTGTGAATTATTTTCCTATTAGTGTAGGTATATAATATAATTTATATGTAATTTATATTAACTAATAAAATCTTTCGTAAATGTTCACTTTAGAGAAGGCACTTGCGATGATCTTGACCTTGATATTTGTTGTCAAGGACACTCTTCTGAACAACTTCCAAAAGATTTTACTTGTCGCTTATTGTTTATTAAAAAGATACAAACCGAAAAGTTCAATTTTATTTAATCTAAATATCAATATTAGCATTTATATGCCTTGTACCTATGGTTAAATCTATGTGGAATTTTATTTTGTTTTATAAAATGTATGCATGAACGCACTGGATTTCACCTTTTTCTCTTATGGGGAAGGGAAGCTCCATTATCAAAAAATAAGTTTGAGTTGAATCTCGCTTCGCGTGAAAAGTTACAAACTCGTGTAGTACCTTGCTTCGCTAAATATATACATTATATGTATGTGTATAGAGCCAGTGAGTTCTCGGAGGGGGAGGGGAGACGTTAGTAAAGAAAAAAAACTAATTTAACTTTGGTTTTACAATTTTCAACACGAAGCAAAGTTGGATTTACAATTTTTGAAGGAAGATTCAACCCAAATTTATGTGTATCTAATTTTTTGATAGTGGAGTCACCGAGCGCGAAACCTACTTTTAAAAAAATTGCATATTTACGCACTTTAAATGTATATAAAGATTCCACATGGGTTTATAACTTTCCATGCAAAAATAATGTATTTTATTACTATTAAAACTATTAGAGAGGATAATTAACTTAATTTTTTAATAACTTTTTAATAATGAGCCATGATTAAAAACTTTTTAGAGAGCACTCAGGAGAGTATTCTTGACATGTATATGACTATACAACATATGTTAAAGTCAAGAATTTCAGATATCTCCCTAAAGTAAACATTTACCAATATTTTGTGTATTCTTTAATATTTTAATATTTTGATATCTTAAAAAAATCTATTAATAATAAATTTTCTTGTTTTACATCGTAGAATAAGAAGGAAACAGATCTTTGGCTTGGAGTTACAGCATTGGGATTGAATATTTATGAAAAAGAAAATAAATTGGCACCGAAGACAACGTTTACATGGTCGGAAATTCGTCACATTAGTTTTGACGATAAGAAGTTTATAATCAAGCCTGTAGAGAAAACATCACCAAACTTCATGTTCTTCTCGCAGAAAACTCGCATGAACAAACTGGTAAAAAAACAATCAGATGTTGGCAGCTGGGTGAGGGGTTTAATAGCTTTAAAGTTGAACGAACATAATAGTGACACAGCTGCTCACGTATTATTTGTTAAGATCCTAGATCTATGTATTGGCAATCACGATCTATTTATGAGGAGACGCAAACCGGATTCCATGGAAGTTCAACAAATGAAAGCACAAGCCAAGGAAGAAAAATCCAGGTAAGTAAACGTATCTTCTTTCATAAAACGGTTTGTTATCACAAATTCTATGTTTATATTCAAAAAGATGTTTAATGACTTCACATTGTCTACATAACTGACAAGGAAAGGCCCTCAACTCGGGAATTTAAAAATTATAAAACTCTGACAATATATAAAGGATACCCTGATAAGTAATAAATAATTTTTTTTGCTGAATTTATCTTAAAGAAATAATGATGAAAGAAAAGACCTTCATTATTTCGTTCTGCTACAATGTAGATATGGTATCGTATTTTATTAATATGCCTGGACTGTATTCGAACTTTAAGAAACATTGAATTAATAATATCATAATTAGCGAAATATATCATTAGCTCTTATATCACGGCTGAGTCTTATTCGCAAATAAGATTAAATAAGGATGATTTTTCTGTAGGTGAAAAATCGATTTATATATATTCCGAGAGCTCCTAAATTAGCAGATAATTTGCAGTCTTGAGATTAATTATTTTCTAATTTTCTAACATAATTCTTTCTTACGTGCCAGAAATAATTTTCCTGTTAAGAGGTTGCAACTCAAAATCAAAAGATTATATATTTTTGTATCACATTAATGTTGGAACCATTTTTATTAATGAAATTAGTAGATATAATGCTATTTTCTATGACTTATCTTTTGAGTGTAAATTAGTTTTGGGATTGTTTTGAGAATAAAGAATGGAGTTCAAAAATTGAAACTGCACTAATTCAAAAATTTATAAAGAGTTCCTAATTCTGAGCTATTCATCTTTTATTTCCGCATAGCTGGACAGAGGTCATCTCACTGGATGATCTTTTTAAATAAAAATTATGATATTTCAACATAATTTTTATCTCAAACACAATTTTTATTTAATTTAAAAAGCTGACTCTGTCCTGTATAGTGCCTTCTTAGATCAAGGTCGCTGATGAAATGTATAACTTTTCGAAAATAATTACATTATATAATTGTATAATGTAATTATACAATTATAATTTCTCCATAATCTTCTTTTAAACGATGAAAATAATCACAAAAATAATGTGTGAATAAGTGTATTAAATTGCAAAGGCATATACTTTGAATGGAATTAACCTGTTGGTTGTATATTTGTAAGTATTATAATCGAAGTCCAGATATTTTTTTAACAGATCGGAGATTGCTATATTATCGAATACATTATATTTAAGGAAATAAAATGTGATAATGATCTAATTTGATGATTAATTTAAATTATATTTTTATCATTATTTGATCATCTGAATCTTTTAAAAATATTTATGACATTATATGTAGGAGGCAAATTGAAAGAAATAAATTAGCACGAGAAAAACAATTAAGAGAGGCAGCAGAAAGAGAAAAGGCTGCAATGGAACAGCGACTTCTACAATATCAGGAGGAGATACGATTGGCGAATGAAGCTCTTGTAAGAAACTGACATAGAAAAATATAGAAATAAACATATAAAAATATAAATTAATATATACATAGAAAATGTATGTATTTAATTTTATAGAGAAGGTCTGAAGAGACGGCAGATCTTTTAGCTGAGAAAAGTCGTGTAGCAGAAGAAGAAGCAATGCTTTTAAGTCAGAAAGCATCGGAAGCTGAACAAGAAATCACGCGTATACGATTGAATAATATGAAGACTGAAGAAGAAAAAGTCCATTTGGAACGGAAAACTAGAGAAGCTGAATTATTAACTGAAAGACTAGTTCAAGAATCGGAACGTAGAGCTGCTGAAGCAGAAAAATTAAAAGACGAATTATTACGTGCAAGAATCGCTGAGAAAGAAGCTAAGGAAAAATTATTAGAGTTCCTGAGTAGAAATGCCTATACCTCTACCATAACTGTAAGTACATAATATTCATAAATAATGCAATTAGAGATATTTATATTATCAGACCTGCCCAAAACTCGGCTCGTGAACCAGAGTTTTTTCTCCGCCCTCTCGGTGAGCGTTGTGGTAGAAGACAGATGAGATAATTTGAGAGGTGCGCAGTAGGACCAAATTTGATTGATTAGCTCTGGATTGCTGTTGCGCGTTGTCTCATCGTTTGGGCACCTATCATGGAGCAAGTCGGAATGGATTTCGATCGGAATTTACTCCGACATGATAGGTCTGTCTTCTTCCATCATGAGCAAGACGAAGCGTAAATAACAAAGGATAAACGCCAGTGCTCTGTCTAATTCAGGTCTGCCCAAATGTCGTTGCAATATGCAATGTTGCAACCATAGACATAATAAGAATAGACCGAACGTCTCCTCTACTTTAGCATGAAGATAGGTAAAAAAGGACAGAGAACAAGATATTCACATACCAATCACATCTTACCCTCTCCTCCTCCATGCTTTCCTAGTCAGAAAGAGAAAGCTACATGACATCCCAGAGAATCAAGGAAGTGTGGAGCGAATTCAGCCGGAAACCGCCGTTCGTTAGAGTGAGTACGAGATATGGTAGAAGCATGTGATGAAACATACGGTGCTGCACACACTAGTATTGTACCGTACTAGTATTGTGTATATATACGTACACATGCACATTTGCTGAAGTTGAGCTATAAACGGCGGAATCAAAGAAAAGAAACACTATCCGCTTCGCTCTTCCTTAATTTCTCTCTGGTGCATCCATTGTCCGTCTTTTTCTACCTAATCTTCATGTTTCAAACCTCACACTTGGGCTGTGTTCGATTTGCACGCTCATACGCTTTAAGCGCTTATAAGCATTGCTTACATCGTTCGCTTTGGCGATGTAAGTATTCAGAAATCCGTTCATGACGTCATCCGTGACGTCATACTGGTGCTCACAAATGCTTATTTCATCGAGATAGGGCAGCAAAAGCATGACCGCTTATTGGTACAAAATAAACGTGTTCCATTCTAATCTTAGTAGGTTAGATACATGCACGTTTTTTCATGATTAGAGAAATGCTTAACGAATGTGCATGCATATTTCAACGTTCTCGTAATATATTTGTATACAATGTCTACAAACGTTTCCTGATTTTGTGCTAATAAAAAAAGGATTTTGTCCAACAAGAAATGGAATGTTTAAATTTTTACCAAAAAATAGAAAAAAGAAATTACTCAGAAAAAGAATTTACTCATACGAAGATGGCATTAACAGATAGAAGAACAGATAGAAAGTTCTAGTTGATTTAAAAGTTGCACAGATTGAAAATATATACACGATATCTCTAATTCCCGATAAAATACAATTTGAATTTTTGTTGAAAAGAAATAAGAGATTGTAAGACAAAAACAGGTTATATTGAAAAAAAATTTACAAAAATTGTAATGGCTTAGTTTACATCGTGCACTTAATATGAGTACTAACTAATAACTTTCTATGAATTATCTTAATTTCGGCGAAACATATACACGAGATATGTATTTAATTATTTTGATGCATATTGTATCAATTTATTGTAGTACAAGTAGTTCTTTAAATAACATCGCTGAAATTAAAATAATTTAATAGAAAGTTATTAGTTAGTATGTATATCAAATGCACGATATAAATTAGGTCACTATTTGTTTAACTAGTACCAATGGGACATTTGCTAGTAAATAAATATTTATTTTAAGAAATAATACTTAAATCAAAGTATTACTTTTTATTGAATAAATTTTTATTCGCTATAAACAAATGTCTCATTGATATTATTTAAACAGATACTTATTAAAATTTCATAAATTTTTATTTTTAACATATAAGAAACGAATTACTTACGATCAATTATAATTAATTATGATAATTATTTACTTGTCCAAACTTAACGTTTAATAGCCAAAATGAATGATTTCACTTATTTGTTTAATGAGCACTGACAAATCAAATAAAAAAACAACGCTTATAAACATTAGCGTTTACAGTGTGTGAGCGTACAAACCGAGCGCAGTCTCGGTTTTTTCTTATGGTTGCAACACATTTCAACAATATTGCTGCACTTTTATGGTATATGAGAACATTCATATTTTTTATATCAGGAGACACGGTACTATCTTATACTTATCGCTAAGACAAGTGCAGTAACATGACTCATTGATTAGACCGTGTATCGAAGCGAGCGGCGAGTTGAGAACCGAGATTATTAGATTTCAATAAGGGTTGAACTAATTGAGTTCTTTGTATTCTTAGGCCCAGTTCCACAACTCATGATTAATTCTTAACCGAAGTTTAAATTATTCATTGTCTCTTTCCAATTCTAGAAAGAGAAACAAATTGAACCTCGATTAAGTTAACCAATAATTACATGGGATCCTTTATGCCCACCAATGTAGATTAACTTTAATTTCGATCCAACTTATTCTTTTTCTAATCTTTTGAATTAGAAAAAAAATGAAGAGTAAGTTGAACCGAGATTAAAGTTAATCTACATTGGTGGAAACGAGCATTAAACCCAGTTTCACAACTCATGGTTACTAAACTTTTAACTGAGTTTAACTTATTTTAAGTAATACTGAGTGTGGAATCATTACATCCTTGTTGTTTGTCTATGTTAAACAAGGATGAAACGAATCACTGTGTTACATAGGCAGTGTTCGCTCTGATATTTATAACGGTTTAAGTGTCATTCCATCCTCGTTTAGTAAATATTAAACAAGGACAATTGATACTCACTGTAAACGACAAAGCGAAGGCAACAGTGTTTGACTGTGGTCCTGACCTTGCTAGAAAGTATCCGAAAAATGTTATGATCCCATTAGGTACATTAGGTGCATCGGTGGCTTTTGTTGTACCTATTTGATTTATATTTTTAAATCTAATGGAATATGCAATTAGATGCAAGAACTCACTGAGCATTCTTGATGCACCTATTGTATCCTTATAAGTTTCAATGTTATATCTCAAACTATCCAGAATTATTTAGATACTGCCCTGAACTTTTGAAGGACACTGTATATACAGGACGTTTCAGACGCACCACCTGCTAATGGCAGATTCCTCAAGTCATTTTGAGATAAGAATTCTAATCCCAAAATATCGAAATTCCTTGTATATATACATATATATATATATATTCCAGAATGATTACCAAATATTTCGTGTGCTGATAGAGCGGACTAAACTGAGTTGAAAAATCCTTTATTATTTTGCAATTTTCGCAATAATTAACAAGCTATTAAAAAAAACTGAATATTGGTTTTCATTAATTTTTTATTGAAGCACTATCAATTTCACAGAAAAACGAATGACAAATATTGTTTATTTTTTTCTCGTAGAGCTCTAAAAATTTTTTCAAAATTTTTTATCAACTTTTTAGTACTGTATTTTCTTATTAGCAATTATTTTTTTGACCAACATGAGAAAATGCGGTACTGAAAAATTCTGATAAAATTCTCAGAATTCTATGAAAAGAAAATAAATAGTTTTTGTCACTTGCTGTTTTTCTAAAATTGATAATAATTGAGTAAACAATTAATGAAAATTCAATATTCAGCGATTTTTAGTAATTAATATCTTATTAACTATAATTGCGAAAATTAAGGACTTAATAAAGGACTTTTCAACTTAATTTAATCTGTTTTATCAGCATATGAAATATTTGGTGATTATTCTGGGACACATATATATTTATTTATTTATTCATAAAATTTATAAATCGCTTATTTAATTTGTTGACAGCCTGTGCCAAATTTATTTCCGTCTACGCAAGTACTTCCGTCAGATCTACAAGCAGATCTTCAGACTCTACAATTAGAACCTTTACATGCAGAACCTTTACCACCTGATTTAACATCCTATGATCTTATTAGTGATGGAGATGTCGATCAACTTTCATTAGAGATTGAAAGGGAAAGGAGCGATTATTTAGAGAAGAGTAAACATTTACAGGAACAACTACGAGAATTACGTTCCGAAATTGAAGGTTTAAAAGTTGGTGATAAGCAGAGCGAATTGGATCACTTGCATGAGGAACAAGTTCGACTCGGCGAGAATAAATACAGCACCCTAAAAAAAGTGAAATCCGGATCCACTAAAGCTAGAGTCGCCTTCTTTGAGGAGTTGTAATTATTGAGAAAAAAATGAATTTACTAATAGATGCGTATTAATATGATACTAGTAAAATTCATTTATACTGAAAAAGATATAAATATGTATGCGCGCATACACATACACACACGCGCGCGCGCGCGCGCGCGCGCCTACACAAAGAAAAGGAGAGTGGATAGCCAATTAATCTAATTGAAAAATGGAATATCTTGTAACAACGTACTTGGGTATTCTACATAGAACATTGAATGAAATGCTGAACTAGATTTATTAACAAATTTGAAATTCTTACAAAATTTCCGTGGAAATTCTATACAGATATTGAATGTAGGAAATCATAGGCTTGTTGTTCGCTATATTAAAATTTTTGTTTTCGACAAATTCAAATATACACCAACTTCAAATATCTATTTTATTTTAAGTACAAGTTTCTTAAATAGTGCTCACTAATTATACAGCACTATTCCTAATAAAAAATTGAGGTGGAAAATCCTGAATCATTTTTTTTCTACAATGATCAATGAAGCAATTATTCCCGAATAAAGCTAATCCGCTGTCCTTTGAATATCACACGTGAGTGAATCGCGCTTAATATTGTGCATAAATCCACTCGTTACGTTGTTATCATCATTAACGTACTATATTCTCAATCATAATGGTGTGAAAAAATTTCTTTTATGATTAAAAATCATATTTTTTTTGTCAGAAACAGCTTTCAAGAAAATTTCAATAAGAGATAATTCTCTCTGTACATTATAAAAAAAAGATTATTGTACCAAATTATATATTAAAATTCATACTTTGTATTATTTTTACAAGAATACATGCTCCTCGAAACAAAACTATTGTAGCAAATTAAAATTATAAAATCCAAGTAACACTATCTTTAGTGTACCAAATAAAAAAAATAAAGTCCAAGTGGTATTATCTTTATTATTTATTTAACTAATGATGTGTGTAAATGATCGTATTTTGTATAAAAGATTTCGTATCAACTGATGCCAAATTAAATCCCACACTTTTTCCAATCAAAGTAGTAGTTATTTAATTCTCTTTCAAAACATTATATCACAAATTGCGTAATCTTCAAGTGTTATCACAAAAAATTAAAAAAGTATAATGTAAAATGAAAAAAATGAAAAAAATGTTAATTAAATAAAAAATTTTTTTATGTAATATACTTGGCTGCTTGATCTTGAAATATAATACAATAGGTTATGAAAAAGAAAAAAACATTAAATTTTTTATTCAAATTAAATTCATTATTATTTTTAAATTGTTTTCATTGTTTTCTTTATTCGATCTAAGAGTGCCAAATATTGTACATAAAAAATTTTTCTATTTAAAATTTTTTTGTTTCAGGCTTGTTCTTTTTGCTGAACTTTTGTATCAGTTCATCTTTCTTCCTTTTCTCTTCAGGAGGAAAGAAGAGATAGAAGGAACTAGTGCAAAAGTTCAGCAAAAAAGAACAGGCTTAGGCTGGAATCAGACTATGCATTGAAGATTGAGATTAAAAATTAAAGATTAAAATTTTACCAATGAGGACAAAGAAGTTTTGGCTTCTTTTGTTCTGATTGTCAAACTTTAATCTTTCAGTCTTCAATTTCATTCTTCAATGCGTAGTCTGATTCCGGTCTTACCCAGCAAACGAGAATGGGTTAAAATGAATTATAATGGATTCAGATTTTCAGAAATATAGATTCATAAAAGTTAAAATAAATCTTTTTCAATCCTGAATGCATTTTTATTCATTTATAGTTAGTATTTATATAATTGCATGAAACAAATGTCAATTCCTTTTCAATCTTGAATACATTTTTATTCATTTAGGAATGGCATGCATATATTTCTATGTTTTTCAATTAAAAAATAATATTATAGTATAAAAATAATATTATTTTGTGTAGTGTGGTATGCGTCGTGAGTACTGCTTAATTAAAAATTCTGAATAAGAAATGCAATTTTTCAATCTAATTGAATCTAAAAATAATATCAACCATTTCTTTTTTTTATTATGAATACTGTTAAATTCAAAATTCTAAATAAGAAATGCAGTTTTAATCCAATTGAATAAAAGTTTTTTCTTAATGGCCCATTTTCTTAAAATGGATCATGAATACTATTTAAAATTGTGAACAGAAAATAATTATTTCATTTAAAAATACATCATGAATACTATTTTATCAAAATTATGAATAAGAAATTTTTCGTTTTAATTCAACTGAGTTAAAACAAATTTGTACCGTAAAATATAAATCATGAATTATACTTCATTTAATAGTTAAAAGAAACATAAAAAGAAATGTAAATACGTATAATAAATGTTACATACATAAATTCCTTATTTTTAATAATTTAATAAATTAATCGCTTTTATGTATATTTTATATTAATATGTTTCCTTTAATATACAGCTAATATATTTTTTGTATAAAAGTTTAAAATAACTATAAAATTTCATGTAATTACTGATTTAATTTATTCAAACTTTTACATGTATAAAAATTTTTTATATGGAGTTCAATTCATTTTTATAGATTTAAAATATGGATTCGGATGGACTGAAAATTTCCAATCCATTTTCGTTTATTGGGTATACTGTTACTTCTATAATTCTTTATGATAGCACTTGAATTGAATAAGATTACGTAATTTTGTGATATAATAAGTTTTGAAAGAGAATTGAATAAGATTACGTAATTTTGTGATATAATAAGTTTGGAAAGAGAATTAAATAACTATAATTACTACTTTGATTGACACTTGGAAGAAAAGTGATTTAACGTGGCGGCCAATTGATATCAAATTTTTTATACAAATTACGAAATAATAAGAAAAAGACTAAACTTAAATGGCCGATTTTGAAAAGAATGGACTCGAAACACAGTGTCGGAAACAAATTATGAAAACACGACGTATGCACAGACTTCTATTATAACACTAAACTGCTAACTCCCCACTTTTCCTTATATAAAAGTGTTGCGCGCAGTGAATGCGCAATAGAAAACCGTCATGTATAGAAGAAAGATGCCAGGTCACGTGACCAACCTCTTTCTGTGATTCTTAAGTATGTAAAGAGATGATCAAAGCAATCTAACTTTTCGAACTATTACGAACCACGTGCACCACTATTTATTTTAGATCATAATATAATAATAAATAATATTTTCGATCATTCATTTTATGCAAAAACACATTGAATAAGTCTAATTTCGTCCATTTTGTGTGTGTGTGTGTGTGTGTGTATATATATATAAAATCTCTTCGAATATATGAAAATATATAAACATATGATGTTCTGCGCGGTTCTACGTGGTTTTACAATGCGCATGTGCCACAAGTAATACATACTATCTGACAATAGGAAAGGTGGGGAGTTACCAGTCTAGTGTTATAATAAAAGTCTGTAGCTATATGGCAGAAGAAATTCGAGCGCTCCTATCGGAGAAAACTGTCAACTTAGAGGATTTGATAAATATTTTTCCTTCTATTTTCTTGTAATTCTATACTTTGGCTCGTTTTCAAAGCGTGCTTTTATCTCTGAAATTCTTTAATATGTGTAATGTATAGTATGTTAGCGCGCTAATATCGTTATAAATGCGTTTTGAATACGGGTCTTTGTGTATTTTCATGTCTAGAATATTCTGAGGAAGAAAATTGTTATTCAAGACCCGTTTTTATTTTTTTTTTTAATTTCAAAGTTTTTGATGTCAGTAAATTAATGATAATTTATGACTATGTATACACATATGTATTTACATACGCGTATGTATGTATATACATACGTGGGGTTTGGTGACTACATGACAGTCATCTTTCAAAACATTTCCCGCAAGACGTGATGGCACTAAAAATCACATCGATCCTAAAGTTACTAGACAATAAAGTATACATAATAGAAATAGTATAACCTATAACAGTAGGGACACTCCGTGTCGGCACCTTTGATCTTTGCATCGTAGCACGTGAGCATCCACCATGTTAATGTTTGAAAAATCCAGGAACGAAAGAGGATATAATGCCCCAAAAAAACATAATTTGCTCTAAAAAACATAATTAAGGGTGCCGTATAAACGTAGTCAATGTAAAAATATTATCTGTTTTCACAAAATTAAATTTGATTATGTTTAAGTTAACATAAACTTACTTTTTGTAAATTATAAAAACTTACGATATCTTTGGGATAACGAAAAAAAGTGCATTGTGAATTTTTACTATTATTATATTATTACTGCATTGTTTATACTGCATGTAATATAACTTTTCTTTTTTTTATTTATTTTTTAGGAATATTTATGGCGCAACTTTTAAATTGTCTTCTTTTGTCACGAATATCTGCTCACGGGATCTGTGTAATATGTACATTCTTGTCATCTTACATTTTATTGGATCCGGCCCAAAATAAAAGCTGCGCAGCCGTACCTGCGCGAACACGCATTTTTTTGCCGAGTGTCTCTATTGGTTATACTGTGGTAGAAAGAAATCTGAAAGAAGACATGGTGACCCAAAACCTATAACCGTAAAATGCTTGTGGCGTTGCAAATATTAATTGTAGCGCTTGAGTCAGTTCTTTTTTTTCGGTTTTTCCTTCTCTCTCTCTCTCTCTCTCTCTCTCTCTTTCTCTCTGGTGACATGGCGTTCTGCGTGCGGATCTTTTAAACCTCAACGATAGATTTTAGTTAGGACGGTAAGATTAATGATCATTCTCTATTCTGCGAGATCGACATTGGTTATTGCTCATGTCATTAGGTAATCGTCCGCGTCGTCAGATAAACGCTTATTTTTGAGTTTCTCATATTCTAACCTAGTAATGGTACCAATATTCCTGCCGTCATATGCACGTAATCATGTCTCTACTCTTTTAATCTGTACGTTCTAAATATTCATTTGAATTTATATTAACTGTCTTATGGCATATGAGTTAGAATCAATGAGTAACATTTATTTACAAATTTAACGATTCCCCGCCAATTGTTCTTCGTCATTTATTAATCATCGCCGGCACTCAGACACGCTCGGCGTTACATGAGGCACAGCAGCCACAGTAGCCACATATTATATTGCTGCGCACACTGCCCTTTGACAAAGTGGATGTAAATTACATGGCAACGTTCACTTTTCTTAAAGTACTTATCATTTTTCAAGGCTGAAGATCATAAATCGATATTTACTTCATATGATTGTGTTATATGTCACACATTATCATGTTACATATAACATTGTTCATTTTTCAAGGCTGGAGATGGAGCATCTCCAGCCTTGAAAAATGAACAATGTACTCTAAAGCCTGATGTTCACGATACTAGAAATCTGTCCGAAATCTCGGACAGAGAAAAAATTAACAAATCACATTTGAATAATTTAATCACATGATCATTGCGATTGGTTCTTTCTTCATCACAGAGATGATAACTGAGAAAAAAAATTGTAATTTTTCTGCAATATATAGTTTTACAAGTATGGAACATTTTTAATAATAAGAAATCATGAATTTAAAAATGTATAAGCCAAATATTTATGTTAATAATAGCCAAATATTTATGTTAATATGTTAATAAAATTTATACAATTGTCGATAATGTCAACATTCTTCAATTACCTCCGGGCCTTTTTTATATCGCCGAAAATTTGCCCAAGGTTGACGGTCTTTAATAGCATCTCATCGGTGATACAAGACTTAAAAAAAGTGGACGTTGCTATGTAGTTTACTTTTCTACTTTTTGTCAGAGGGCAGTGCGCGGCAACATATTGCGGTTACAGATTTTGGGTCCATATCATATCCTCTCTCAGGTTTCTCCCTGATACTACTATTTCTTTATGTTGGTACTACATTTTCTTCACACACTAGACTAGCAATACTAGTCTGAAGTGAAGTCACAGAGTGATTAGTGAAGCCAATGATGATATCTCTAACCTAAATAATTTCTTACTACTATTCAATAGTTTAACAGTATGTGATATTGGTATTTTATGCTCAAAAAGCAAGATGAAATAATTGAAACATTTGTAATTATAAAATGACAAACGGCTTTCTGAATAATAAGCAAAAAGGACATGTAAGCCAATACTTAGCATTAACTTTCATGCTCCTTACTTATTATTATTAATATTACTACTATTATTTTTATTTAATTTATATTGGGTGCTTTCTCCATTTAGTTAGTAGAATTTTGACCCAAGTCAACACACACAAACCTTCTATTTTGATTATGGCATTCTGATTGTATCAGCTGATTGTATCAACTGAAGAACACATGTCGATTTGTGTCACTAAATAGAAAGTACTCAATAATTATTAATAATTACTTTACGAATGTTGACTAATTGTGTTCAATAATTATAATTGCAGATGTAACATAAGATTATTCATTTGAGGCTATTGCAAATTAATTATAAAAATAATAGCCTTTCTGTGGAAAGCAATAAGCAACATTAATTATTTTCTTTGAACGATTGCTGTTGAACTATTAATAAATATGTCTGGAAAAGGGAAGCAGAGTTCTAAGAAAGCTGTTATTAAAATACGTGAATCTGGAAAGACTGCACAATCTTCAACAATGAATTCTGATACAAGCTCGGAGGTACCAGAACCAACAACTTCTCAATTTCTTCTAAAGACAGTTGATAATAGTCGACATCTGCCAAGATATACTAGTATTTTAAAGCGTACAGCAGAAGAAGGTATTGTAATGGATGATCTTGATACACTGCAACTAGAACTGGAGACACTTTTGTCAGCAGTTGTTGTACGGCATCGTACACTTCAAGATGAGATTGCCAGCTTGTTTTCAGCGGAAGAACGTAAAGACAGAAGATCAAAGAGCAGTAAGAGTCTCTCTCTACTTGACAAGAAGATACGCGAAGAGAAATTTAAACCAAAGGAGATTAATACTAAAAGTCAGTCACCTTTACATACAAAACTCTTTAAGCAGAAGACAGTAGGAAGTTCAACCAGTCAGATAATACCAACTTTACATGAAATGTCAAGAATCGAAGGATCTAAGTCTGATGTACCAAAATTGCTTTTACCGAAAAATGATACACCCAACAAATTTTGGGCATCAGTGGATTCCTATTGCACTGATATCATGCCTGATGATATAAAATTATTGGAAGAATTAATTGCTACGCATGGGGACATAAGTGAATTCAAGAAGATTCCTTCTTTAGGCCGTCATTATAGTTTAATGTGGGCACATAATGATTTATTGCAAGAAGAAGATGCAGCCAACTCAAATAGAGAGAAGAAGAAGAATCGCACAGATATGTCACACTTGATATCCAAAGGTGATAAAAAAACTAATAGTATTGCAGGACCTCTTACTCAGAGACTTGTTTCTGCACTTTTGGAAGAAAATGTATATGTTGCAAATAATAACATGGAGAACAAATTATTCCGAGATGGAGATCCGCCCGTCTTGAGAGATCTAACTATTCAGAATTCCATGAATTTGGAGTTACGAATGCATAAAGAATTGGTCGAGCAAGGTATCTTGGAACCTGATGCACAAAAAAAAAATCAAGAGGATGACGAGATTCTTGCAGAAATTAAAAGATGTCAACAAGAACTTTTTGTATTATCTAATCATAATGTTACGCAACTGAAGAGATTATTAAATCTGGCCCAGGAAGAGAGCAAAAGGCAAGCATTGAAACGGAAAATTAATGTTGCAGATAATGACGTGATAGAACATTATAAGAAATTGACCTTGGCGAAACAGAGAAAAGTACCATTGACGAGAAAGGATCATGAGAAAGCATGGGCATGTCTTCGAGAAAGGGAGAATCTTTTAGAACAATTAAATATTACTAAATAGTTTAAAGATATGTTTTAAATTGTGTAATTGTTGTAAAAAAATATTTATTAGGATCTTTGATATAATAATCGTCGTAATAATATTATGAATCGTGAATTTCTTATGCTAGAAATATATAGATTTAAGTTTATATTTATAAAGTTTATATGGAGAAATCAATGCATTATTATATTATGATAAAATTATATTATGATAAAAATTAATTTGTGCAACGTAAACATGGTTTAGAATCCAGTAATGTAATAATATGTATATACTGAATTTGAACATATATTTTCCTTTGGCATAATACGAGATTAAATTGTAATACTGAAAAAAACTCCAAGTTTGATATAAATATAAGAGATTTCTTTTTCCGAAAAATTTATTTAAACTGGTGTAAATTAATTTAATATTATATACAACATTGATTGGTTGTCTTCCTTCTACTGCTGTATTATGCGCAATAATACACCTTATACCTTTCCACCATGATATGTACCATTTTCAAGATTGATAAGTAACGCGATACTTGTAACGAACTTGTTATAGTTACTATTACAATTGCTTCTTTTCGGTAACAAAGAATGTGCGTTATATTTCCTTATGAGTTAATGATAACGCAATTAATAATAAGATTGGAGTTAAGGCCGTTTTACATGATTTAAATAGAGATACGAGAAGTGCCATTAAACATTCAAACAGCCATTTAACAGTAAAAGTTAGCTATTGAACTAATAAATACATATATGTATTCTTATTTTAAATGAATTTATTTCAAAAATTGATTGTGCTTGCCACGTTACAGCGAGATAAAAATGTTCACATCCTGTGAATCGTTACACAAAATACGACAAAGTTTATTTATTGGCAAAGTCTATCATTATTAGATGATTTGATGGCGATGCTTCGATAATAAAAATTAAATAATCTACCGTATAAATATTTCAATTAAAAAGCTCTTTATTTAATCATAAATAACATAACATTTCTAGTAGATTTGTTGCACTATGTATTTCTCTCTCTCATGTATTTTATAAATGAAACATGAATATTAAAAATAAAAAAAGAAATAGGAATAATCTAAGGAGCCAAATTGGATCTTAATGCTTGTTTTATATTATAAATTGATTGTACAGGATTTCAATTTGAGCATTTAAAATATTTTTATTTTCAATGATAAACAATAAAACAGAAAAATTATTTCGGAGGAAGTAATATTATCATATCAACATATTTTTTCATACATATTTTACGATATTTCAAGATCATTTATTCTAGATGAAATTTTTCACATTATATGACTCTCCTTTAGTTATTCTGCGGATACAAGTACTAAATAAAATTATCAAGAAATTAATATTAGTTTAAGAGATATTTTATATTTTAGTTTAGACAAATTCTATTTGTCAAAATATGCTAGAATATATAATATAAAATATTTGCGAACTAATGATTTTTCAATAATTCTCTACTTTGATACTTACATGTGCAAAATAATAAAAGGAATTATATTGTGTTAAAAAAATCATTTTATTAAAAACGTCGAAGTGCTCTTGAAATCTCATAAAATAATAAGCATGTAAAAATATATTGCCTATAATAACATTTCTCTTTGAAACAAAACATTTTTTCGTTTAGTATTTAGTCGTATTATTATATTAAAAATGGAAATATTTTAAATGCTTCAGGTAGCAAACACTGCTTATAATGATAAAGTAATAATATAATAGTATAATAATATAAAATAAAATATAATAGTATAATAATATAAAATAAACACTACGCAATTGAATAGTACACATTTTAACTAATCATCTAATCAAATCATCTTCAATGCGTTAATAAAAAATTGTAATAGAAGTAATAATACAAGTTAATTGTTATCATCATATTAGGGTGTTTTATTTGACGCTTGCAACGCTCATGGAATCATTTCATTCTAGGCATTTATCAAACTTTAAACAAGGCCAAATAATGCTCGCGAAAGTGTGAGCGCCAAATGAAGCGCATTCCTAATAAAAAATATAAATAAGACACTATGCAAAAAATTAAAAATTAAAAATTAAAGGACATCACACCTATTCCATCTTCCAAAAATATGTAATATTCGAGAGAGTGTAACATCGTAAAAAATGAATATAACAAAATTTTAAATGAAATCTCTCTGAAATGAAATTTTTTCGAGAACGATAATCTAGAGACACGGTAGTAATGTCTTGACGCAAAGAAAAGCGTCGTATTGATATTACCAAAAAAATATCATACATAACGTTCGCAACGGAATACCAATTAAAGAAAACAAAAAATACAAATAAAAAATAATAAACAAAGGTGAGGTAGTAAATATAAAGGTAATTATTTTTTAAATTTACAATTTATGAAAACAAAATGTCTTCGAATACAGAAAATCGGCAGAGAAGGAAATAATAAAGAAGTACAAGAATTCATGATTTCACGACAAAGATGTTTATTCGGTATCACTGTACAGTTTTTCTTTTTTTTTCTCGTCAAGGATAATTTCAATAACGTGCGTATATGACGGCATAACAATGATGAATTCTTCGGATGACAAAAAAATCAAAAAGATCGAAAATGTACTATGTCACATAAGACACTCTAACACAGTATGTACGTGCGTATATCGGTTTGCGGGGTGAGACTGTCGCTTTCTTTTTTCGTAATTTTAACTTTCAATGTCTTATTCATTCATTATATTGAAATTCATTAGTTCATAACAATGTGAGTTATATGCTACATGAGACAATAGGCCATGAAATTATTATAAACAAGCTGAAGATTTGGATGGAATTACGGTGGTTCACACAAAGATGTGTTATTTCTTCTTCACCATTGTCGCACCGTTGCATCCTACCGAATCATGAAAAAGCTTCTCTAATGATTTCATGGCATCCCGCGCAACCAGAGACAATCGTCTTTACCACAGAGTTAGACGATGCTGCCTTGGCAGTGACGCACTAAAACTATATCAGCAATATCTTATGCAGATATCGTGGCTTAAAAGGCGAATAGAAGCAGAAAAGCCATCATAAGACAAAATAGACCCATGGCTTCAGATAAAGCGAAGCCCAAGATAGCGTATGAGAATAGTTGTTGCTTCAAAGAAGGATTCCTGGCATAACCAATGATCAGCGAACCAAATACAGATCCAATTCCAGCACCTGGAATAGCAAATCATTGACTAATGCAGAATAAACACTGTCTCCCATGACAAAGTCAAAGATTTTATTGAGAGGATACCGATATTTGTGTAAACATACTGGCCCATATTTAGGACACGCTTACAACAATGTTAGTGCGCTAACATGTTATAATTTACGTTATCCATACTATTTTCGAGATAAAAGGGCGCTTTTATTGATAAGCACATTCTGAATTACGGGCCACTATATATACAATATATTATATAACTATCTACATACACGCATATTACTAATGAAATATCAGAATAACATAAGTCGAAGTAAATATATTTTCCTATATCATATGCAATAAATAAAATCACGTTATAACTTCACTTCCATAAGAAGGGATACATTTCAGGAAACAGGATTCAAAAGGCAAATAGTATAAGGAACGCCATCATTAAGCAAAAGAGGCCCATTGCTTCAGATAGCGCAAATCCAAGAATAGCATAGTTAAAAACTTGCTGTTTCAGGGAGGGATTACGTGCGTAACCAATAATTAAGGATCCGAAAACCAAACCAATACCGACTCCTATAATTATATAATTTCTTTAAATATAAATAACAAAATATAATACAAAATATAATATATACACAAATCAATAAATTTCTATTTTATTTTAAATTTCTATTGTTTGCAATCTATTAAAAAGAAATTTAGGTCGGTATTCATAGTCGATTCTTATATTTAAGAAAATTCTCATCTTAAGGAGGTTCTCGCGCTACTTCCAATCAATAGACAGTTTAAACACAATATTTATAAAATTTTGTGTAAAATGATTAAAATAACAATATAAAAACGTTATCAATAATATCTAATGTCATTATACATAATCATTGTTATTAAATATTTAAAAAATGACAAAATAAACATTATAAGATGTCCACTTAACGTTAGTACGAATAGAAAACATAATATGAACATGATATTTATTTATTATTATTATATCTTAAATATAATAAATTAAATATAATCTGAATTAAAAATGTATAAATTAACAATTATAAATATATTATAAATTTATCATATTTTTACTTATTACATTAAATTACTACATTAAAATACATTACATAACCACAGACGCATCGTCCATTTAACAAACATTCTTGATTTTCTTCTGATTAGAAAATATAAATTTCTCTCAAACTGTACAGTCAAAAGTTTAAATGAAACTTTACCTAAACAAACAAAGTAAAGTTTTCACTTTGTTTGATTTGTTATAGTTATAATCATTTTTTAATTTCTGTTTTGTGTGGAAAAATCTCAATTTAAGAGAAAATATTTCAGAATAAGGTCATACATTTACTTATAATGTTCTATTAAAATTCTATAAATTTAGAATTAAATATCTTGAAACGGTAAAAATCAATGAAATTTTTTCTAGCTGATATGATTAATTCTTGTATTATATTTTGTTTTATATTGTAGACTTGTCTTATTTCATCGTGAGAACCTCTTTAAGTAGGTAAGTCTTATGATGTCATAAGCCAATCAAAGAACTGTATCACCATCTTGAGACATGATTTAAAATTATCTTAAAATAAGAATGAATAAAATAAGAATAAATGCCTTAATCTATATTTTTGAAACAATTTGATCTGTCATTTTAATATATAAAAGTAAATCTATAAAGAAAATAAAATTTAATGCATTAAAAAACATAAAAAAATATATAAACTGTGACATTAATAAAAAATTTTTTAAAATTATGTTTGGAAGAAAATTATTCTAATTCAAGGATTCTTATTAATAAAAAAAAAAATTAATCGGACGTATTATTAAGAATATGTGTATTCGACAGTATAAGTATTAAAAAATTAGTAATGATAAATAAATATGCCTCATTGCTATATTTATTACTGCACTTTACTACTATTATTATATTTTTTATTATCTTTTATGTTGTTATTGCCAAATTACATTAATTAATAGTTGATAATTATATAAAATTTTGCAGATACGTACCAGATCCTGCTACTCCCACAGTAGCAGCACCAGCGCCAATAAATTTCGCAGCAGAGTCAATGTCACGACTGACTGTAGAAGTTTGGAAGCTACGTACAATAGGTAACTGCGCCAAAGCAGAATCAAATATTATATTATATTTATATATATTCAATATAATATTTCAATATATATAATGGAATATAATTTTTAACAAGTTTGTTTTATAATTTTAGTACGTTTAAAATTGTAGAAACATACCTATAAAATATATACTTGTATAAATAAATATATACTGAGTATACAACACAGCCTTTTCAATTTTATTATATACATTGTAAAAAATAAAATGTTAATTTTAATTTGAAGATGTGTAGTGAATGAACATTTTGTGTCAATTTTAACATTTTTACATGTCTCAG
>NW_017259202.1:58418-64407 GCF_001594045.1 Atta colombica
TTTCAACAAAACATTTCAATAAAATATCAGAAGTAAAAAATCTGCTTTTTTAAAATATATGCATATATACTTATGATAAATTCGCGACACAACAGTGCACATTAAAGCAGTCCTGTAGATAATGATGTAAAGATATACATTGATGAATATAAATATAGGAATTGATTAAATCATAAAATCCTTGACATTTTATTGTGCTGTTTAATGAAATATGTATTTTATAATTCAAAGTGTTCGTATTTTATTTTTACATACTCTTAAATTAAATTGTAAAATAACTTTAATATGCAAGGTACAATAGTGTATGCAATTAAATTTGCTAATACTGAATACAAAATATCCAACAATCGTAACTTATAAAAATATTCCAATGTTATTAAATTTTTTGCAAATTAATGTTTAATTCTATGTAATAGTGTTTACATTTAATCCATAAATTCAATATATAATTATTACACTGAATACAAAATATCCAACAATCGTAACTTATAAAAATATTCCAATGTTATTAAATTTTTTGCAAATTAATGTTTAATTCTATGTAATAGTGTTTACATTTAATCCATAAATTCAATATATAATTATTACACAATTTGGCAATCAATCTTGCCACTAATGTCTACTATTCTATTAATATAGATAAATTTTTCTAATTGTCAGAGAAATAAAAAGTTTATCAAGATGAAAATTAATCTACATTGATAGAAATAGATATAAAATAATATCAACAATAATAAGTATACATTATACGAATGTACTATACGTACATTCTTTCTTACTTTTATATTGAGATATAAAATTTTAAAATTATTAATGTCAAGCTGCAAGACTAAATCTCAAACTAAATCTCAATACTAGTCACTTATGTAACCTTGATCTCGAAAAGTTATGCAATGTACAAAGAGAAAAAAGAACACTCACCAAACTGACGGGAGTCTGAATTTGATTCTGCTGTAAGTATTGACTATGATTGATGACGGCACTGCTTAGTGGCCGCAGATAGGTCTTGGTACCAGAGACCAACTGTACCAGGATAAAAAGAAAAAAAGGTAAGAAACGCTATGCAAGTAGTGGAGATTATTACATAATACACGCAGAAACTTTCATCGTGAAATTGTGGCTGAATCTTTTCCTCTCATTCTCTTTTTACTCACGGTGGATTTGGCGATAGGCGCGATGAATCGGCTGCAGGCGTACATGATGACGTTTCCTGTAGTGTAATGCCTCGCGAAAAGCAGGGTACCTGGAAATAGGTACGAAAATACCTACGGTTACGAGACAGCAGTAAGTACGACCTTTGTGGCGTGCGAAGCTGGCCGCAGACGATCGCACGCGCCGTACAATTGTGAACTTCTCCGCTGTCGAGCGCTGAATATTACGTAACGCACAATCCGTTGTATGTATGTACTCTGTGCGATTGTGCCGAACAGATTTTTCGCGAATAAGTTTTCAAAGTCGGAGCATACCTTGGACAAACTTGAAACAAATTTCAGACGCGAATACCGTACGTTGCTTAATCTTGACGAAAAAAGCCGGGTGCGGAGCGGTAAACTTGCACACTTTACGATAGAAAATGGCCGCACGCACCTTACTCGCTCTTCTCTTTCTCCCTCTCCTTCTCTCTCACTCACTCACTCACTCATTCACTCACTCACTCTCTCTCACTCTCTCTCTCTCTCTCTCTCTCTCTCTCGCTCTATCTCCACACAATTGACCGAACAAAATACGAACAATTGAAACTTATATTGAATTAATTAGTATTCTCGATAAATGACATGACAAAAGGTATATAGAGGCAAACTTTTTCCATGCAATACGATATTAGAATTATTAAACGAACTATGTAGACCGTCACAAGACCTTTACTGACCTGCAGCAGACGGCCACACTTACCAAGGAACAAGTGTCGTGTTGGCCTGTGTCGATCGAAGAGATGGTAGATTCGAAACCTTGGAATGTTAAATCTCGAGTATGAGTGGAAGTGAGCGTATATGAAATGCCTGAAGGAGGGGAAAAGTTATCTCGATCGCAGCTACCGACGAAACAAACCGACTTCTGTCCTATTCGCACCTATTCGCTATTTCCCTATGTACCCTGACTACGTTTATCGACCAACGACCAACCAGACCAGACCAACCACGAGTTTAACTTAACCATGGTATTATAAAGAAAAGTGAAACGTTTCAGCGGATGCGCAGTAGAGATTAAGTTTGAAATCAAATTTGATTGGCTGTTTCAGCTAGTCACAGAAAGGTTTCAACACTTTTCCAATGGATTTCAGAATACAGTTTGCTTATCGAGTGATTGGTTCTTAAAACTCGAAAACTGGAAACTAAACCAATGAAAAGCACTAGGCAATAACAGGGAATAAGAGATTTTAACCTATTATGTACCTTGTAGTATACGTAGTTAAAATTCTTATTCTCTGTTCCTGTATTGTGTGGAACCATTTATTTATTATCTCTACACAACACTTTTTTTTACAATTACTAACAAGAATAAGTTAGAAAGACAGATTTTTAAGTCAATAAGTGAACAATAGATTTGTTCATGTCACATACTTCACATGTTCCTACTCATTCTAAAGCCCATTCTACAATGGGCAATAACAGTAGTGAATTAAAGAGTAGGCATAGAAATCGGCTAATCATAGTTGATTGTCCTTCTTACATTCGACTATGATTGATATCTACGCCTACTTCTTAACCACTGTTACTGCCCATTAGTAGTATGGGCATATAGTAGAATGGGCTTTACGAGCGTTGCTTTATGAGCTTTGAGTAAGTAGAAGTTACGGTTGGAGGAAATAGGAGCATGCTGGAGTATGCGATGCGAACAAACCTAATGAAAACACAGACAACAGGAAATAATAAATTTCAACCTATCAGAAACTATTCCACAGTATATAATTTCTGATAGATTGAAATTCTCTGTTTTCTGTTCTCTGTTCCTTTTATTGTTTAGCAGAGCTTCTAAAACATTGAAATGTAAACATATTTGATTATTTTTTTCTTCATACTTCCGAAATTAGATTAGAGATGATGAGGTTTTCAGTGTAACAGAAGACAATATTCAAAGTTAATTGGCGGATAAAGTAATTGGGGTTGACGAAGCTGATACTAAGCCTTGTGTCCATGGTATAAGAAATATGGCTGCGGTCAAAGGCTCACTACAAATGTTTTGAAACGTTTGGTTGATCAATTAGAAACAAGAATTTTATAAATTGACCAATCAAAAATTGTTTTAAAGCATCGCGTTGACCATTCCGTATAAGGTATTTTATTGCGCATAATGGCGGAAAAGTACTAAAACAACCAATCAAAAATTTGCCAACAAATCTAAAATTTAGCGCTAAATTCAAAGTATTGGTAAAAATACATGCACAATAATTATAAAAACAAAATTAAAATTTGAAAAAATACAAAAGCTCGTAAATGAATAAAATAATGGAGTATGAAATAAAATGTTAATAAAATTAATGACAATAATGTTAATAAGTAATAATGTTAATAAATGTAATAAAAATAATTTAATACTTAAAATCGGTTCAATGTATGATTAATGCACGACTCGATGATAAAATTTAAAGAACTTCGCTCTTAATCGCTAATCGGCCATTTTGAACCGAACAAGCTTCTTAAAAGAATAATACAGTCAAGAAGGACGCAAAGTCTGATTCATGTACGATGTGAGACTCGAATCACTTTATGATCACTTCTAACTTAAGATACGGTCAACGCGATGCTACAAACGCTTGGAAGGGTTTTTTAATTGATCAATTTATAAAATTCTTTCTTCTAATTGGTCCATTTAAATGCTTCAATTAAATGCTTCAAAGCATTTGTAGCGAGACTTCGACCACAGCTAATGTACATACAGAGCAACTACGGTAGCACCACCCATGTTGCTTTTTACAATGTTGGAAAATTGTGATTAATTTAGGAGCAGCCGTCATTTTGGACTACTTCTCGGCAACAAAATATCTTATATGTTTACGCCTATATCACGTTTATGCCTATGATGCTAGAAATCGGTCCGAGACCTCGGATGAAGACAGAATTGACCAATCGCGATGGTCATTCGATCAAATTGTTCAAATGTAATTTGTTAATTTTTTTTTCTGTCCGGGATCTCGCATCAATTTTTAGTATCGTGGATATCGGGCTTTAGGCTTTGCGCGCAATAGAAGAAATAATGACTGCAGACCAGTGTGATGTTCATCGCATGCGACACGTATTCAATGAGTGTATAGTTTTAAAATGAGAACATTGATAAAGCTGTACGCTCATTAAATATCGCGACAAATATCGCTCTGATCTGCAGCCATCATGAGGAATTAGGAATATAAACAATTTTAACCTATCAGAAATTGGATACATCGAAATATAATTTCTAATAAGTTGAAATCTTTATTCCTTATTCCTAATTCCATATTCTTACTATTGTGCGCAGTCGCTTAATCCAGATCTACAATAGGTATTTTAAGTCTAAAGCCGGTTCTACAACAATCGCAATAAGTCATAAGAAATTAATTAATTACAGTTGATTATTTTTTTCATATTCAAATATGATTGATCAATTTCTACGCCTATTCCTTATCTACTACTGTTATTGTCCATTGTAGACCATGCATATCACAATTAACATTTTTTGATCATTATTATTTAGAACTTTAACAGAGTATTGTTTCACAATTTTTTAATAAAAACTGTTGCATTGCACTCTTTATGAGTAATCACATTTAAATTATTACCTGAGAATAATTAATAATTAATTAACATACAATCGCTTTGTGCGTCCTTTCTTTCAAAATTAACAATTTGTAAAATTTGAGAATCGTCGATACGATTCTTTGAAAAATTGAATCGATTCCAAAAGAATCGAAAAATGAAAAAAATTGATTTTTCAAGAGCAATAGGAATTCTCGATGCATCGATCTAAGAATCGATATCACTATCCTAACAGTACAAAGTCGTCTCTAAATCGACTCTACTCTATATACTCTAAGTCGACTATAGCTTCTGGACGTCTGAAAAATGAATGTCGTAAGTCGACTTTAGACTACTTGGAGACATCTTTAAGTCATATAATGTCCTACTTTAAAGACGACTGTAAGCCGACTTTAAGTCAACTATTCTAGGCTGTGATCCGATTCATGTCATGCCCACATGCTCATAAATAGCATTCATCCTTGTTTAACTAGAATTAAACAACAAAGATGAAATGATTTCACATTTAAGCTTTATGAGCGTAAATCGCATTAGACATCCAAAAGTCGATATTGGAAAGATGTCAGTACAAAATCGACTTACAGTCGACTCTAAAGGCCTGACTTAGCAAAGTCTGTACAGTCGACATATCGACGTTTATGCTGTTAGGGTAGTGTGTGCAGAGCTTAGGATAGAGTGTGCTTATTACGGTTTTATAAACGGAATGAAAATTAAGCAAACTCACTAGGTGTTAACTAATAAATATTCTAGTAAATTCGTAATTTCATCATTTTCATCATTTTTGTCGATCATTCTTGTAATTTTCACCTCGATTCAAAAATCGTAATAAGCCTTCTGGTGTTCGATTCTGTATCTTGAAATGAGGTGAAAATTATAAAAGTAAGCGAATTTATTAGAATACTGATTATTTCATTGTGTTCATCAACACTTAGTAAATTTGCTCACTTTTGTAATTTTCACTTCGTTTCAAGATACAGAATCAACCCCTCAAAAGCCATGAACTCAACTGTTGAACCCAACCAATTGTGGCTGGCAAATGGCGACGCTGTCGCCGGATTGCTGTGTCCTATGACCCTGGTGGTATTAGTGTGTTAGACAGACCGAGTTTCAGACGCATGCGCGTCCAATGTAGCTTCAGTAACGTACCGATCACCAGAAAATCTAAATAAGAGATCATTAATCGCTTAGGGTTGACAATATTAAAAATTTTAACATATTTTACATATTTTACATATATGTATACATATATATAAATATAT
>NW_017259202.1:64507-66836 GCF_001594045.1 Atta colombica
GAAAAAATTTTTTATAGGCAACTAATGATCTTCTATTTATTAGTATTAGACCGATACGTTACTGAAGCTACATTGGATGCGCATGTGTCTGAACCGGCTCGTCTAACAAACACTGCGTGGTATAGAGCTAAAGAGAAGGCCATTTTGTTTGAAAGTCCAACGTGGCGGCCGGAGCAGTTCGATAGACAAGTATCGGTGTATAATTCATAATGGTTTTCTGTAAGTATTGCGCGAGAATGCCTTTATGCGACTTTAAATATTCGTTTTTTATCTGCTTTTAAAGGTAGTCGAAATTACTTGTACAAAAAAAATTTGAAAATAATACTTGAAACAATACGATTGGTTTTTCGAGTCGCGTATGGATACGTACGTATATCGTTTTTACAGTTAACGATTTATTATGTACAAGTGTTCGTTTCATTAACATATGTTGCAGTAAATTGTATGCTTTTTGAATCATTCAGAACAATTCCGATAATGATTATCTTTACTTGATGTTTTTTACCGCTGATAATCGCTTTTTTGCCTGATATGATAATTGTTTCGAATTTTTGGAAAATATATTTAAAAATATGTTTTGTAGGACGTGCATTCACACAGATTTATGAGTACACCTGTAGGAACATGTTTGATATAAATTAAATAGATCAAAAATAAACAATCAAAATAGCTATTTATGTATTACATAGGTTTACAATGAGTCTGTAGTCTTAAAAAGTTGGCTAATTAACTTTATCGAATTCGAAGTAATTGTAACTTGCTGATTATCTTTTAGGGCCTCAGCACAAGAGTGGCAGTAACTGCTCTATTTTGTAATTTTTAACAACATGTTGATATTGTTATAGCTGCATTCTATTTCACGCGTGATGCGCATCATTTATCCTTGTTTAACATTCTGTGAATAACAAGGATAAATAATGCAGTACACATATTGTGCATGAAACAGAATACAGCCTGTCATCATTATTCCAAATATTTCATATAAAAAACTTTAAAAAAACTGCAATGACACATAATGATATTGACAATCGTTAAAAGTTACAGAATAGGACCCTTAAATCGTGAAACATGAGTCGTAGTCGTAGAACAACACTCAATGGCTAAATTCAATAAAACATTTATTTTGCAATTGTTGGAAGTTTTCTTTACGCTGATTGGATTACACTTTTAAATCTAATAAATTAAAAGAATAATCCTATTTCAGCAAACAATCATAAAATGATTGCACAACAAAGTTGCATTCAAAATCATCCAGATGTCATTTTATCTTTATTCATGAATGTTAAATAAGGATAAAAGAACATCTGAGTGCAGAATAGTTTTGGTATAATTTTGAATGCACAGCCCAGTTGAATTTGTTGAACGCACTCAATGTTTTGGTCAATCTATAACTCTGTTCCATGATTTACATCAGTTATAGTCTTTGTGTTTGGGATTATCTTATGAAAAATGTCTATACATATTTTTAAACATTTATAAATTTTGTTTCTAAAAACATAATTATCTATTTTTTAGTTTCTATGCTACCATTGATATTGGTAGCATTATGTTCAAATTATGCATCCTCAGAAGTCATACAATCAACAAATTCTTATTTGTCTATGGCTGACAAAGCACGTTTGAAAAATATCCTTGAAACGGGATTTCAATTAGATGATGTACCATCGGTATATTATACTGTCAGTGGATACAAATTACTTGGACAAACTATATCAAAAACTGATGTAAGCTACTTTTTTCATCTTATGTATATTTGTGTGTGTGTGTTTGTGTGTGTGTGTGTGTGTGTGTGTGTGTACAGGGTGAACTTTAATGGTTGAACCAACATTTTATCATGGAAGATAAATATTTAATTATTTCACTTTCTCTTACATGTCTCTTTCCTATTGCAATCAATAATTCAGTGTCTATGATAAAACGTTGGACTTTTAAGATTCACTCTGTAAATATACAAGATGTTAGTTATATACTCTAAAAGAGATGATTTCTCACACTAATCAAGAAAACTTCATATAACTGTATGTTCAAAACGGTTTAGTTTGAAATGAATACTTTGTAAATCTCTAAAAATTATCAATTCAAAGGTTTTTTTGACATTGTATCAGAATATTAATAAGAATTAGAACCATGTACATATTGTTTATATTTGTAAAAAGTAGTAAACAAAATATATTTCGTAATTATCATACAAATTTTTTTTCATTTGTTTAGGTCGATATTCTAATTTTTATAAGATATTCAAATATTTTAAATATCTTAAGAATGCAATTACAATTATTTAATTTATGAAATGATATTGCTTTATATTTATTATATATATATATTTATT
>NW_017259202.1:66936-82009 GCF_001594045.1 Atta colombica
CATGGGCAGGTAGAACGGATTAACCTGACTCGAAAAGTCCTCTACTCATTTTATAAATTTCCCCAATAGTTAATGAGATATTAATCCTTAAGATAGCCGAATACGCGCGCTCGCCCGGCCTACTACTGCGAAGCCAAGCGATCAGTAGGCGCGCCAAGCAATTAGTAGCGTATACACTTCGCAGTAGTATTCGGCTATTTTTAAGGATTATCTTGTTAAGTTTAGTCCGCTCTACCTGCTCATGAAATATTTGATTATTTCCAGACATTTCCTGTATATATCAGGAAATCTAAAAATATACAATAATTCTTAAACAAATACTTTGTTTCTTAATGTCGGTAAATGTGTACGTGCATGCATGCACATACACACGTAACATAGATACAGAGTAAATCATGTTAAATGAGAATTTTTTTACTATAATTATTGAAACATTTTCTAATAAAATCTTAGCTTTCGAGAAAAATCAATGCATTAAAATAATTCATCCTGTATATTGTTTAAACTATTTGTAGATTCGGCATGTATAAATTATCTTATGATGAAAAAGCTATATTGAAATTCCATGATTATTTGATTAGTCTTTCTGAATGAGAATTTCTTCATTATAATATATTATTTCGAATTCTTATATTAATAGTGATTATACTTGTTTAGACCATTTGCAAATACTTAATAAAATCCAATGGAGAAAACATTACACCTGAAACGGCATTTTATCTTGTTTCCACATGGAAAACTATTGGAGGCTGCCAAGAGTTTTCCACAAGTACTATTACAAAGGTGATATATGCTAGTATTAGTGATTTAAATTACACGAATATCTGTAGCACTTACGTAGCATAATGATGCCTGTAATAATGATACTACATGAAGAATGAAGATAATTATTCTTAAACAAAAATATAAACATTCCATGCTATATATAACATCTTATTTATACAGATATTGACAAATATTATACAGAAGGATACTTCTACACTCTCTGATTTGTATTACGCAGTGAGTGGTTTAACAACTTTATCGCAAAAGATACCTACTGCCAGAATTGACAAATTAGTGAAATTAATTCAAGCAACTTTAAGGAAAGATGATAGTTTATGGAAGTAAGTTATCGAAGATTTATACAAGGTATCCAATTTTATTTAATTAAAATAGCCACTCTCTGGAAATCACAAGAATTTAGAGAAAAATGTCTTGGACAAAAGTTGTAAAGTTTGAAGGATATAAGAGTATCATTGATTTGACTCTAGATGACGTCAAGGTCAAATCAAGGTTACTTTCAATTTTTGTTATGGTATCCCCTATTTTTCATTACATATTGTAGCTAATTTCGAGAGCTCTTCAAAACTGTAACAAAATATTTTTCCATTATTAATACTTTTTATTAATACTTTATAAAGCTTGAAATTTACAGCATCGCCGATATTAGTATTATCTAATTAAGATGTCCGACCGACAGCTAAAAAATCTCTTGAATGTCATTCAGGATCATAATCTAGATAAAATTTATTAAGATCAAGGTTTAGAGATTGACTTCTTATTTTTCTTTTTATGTGAAAATGAATTTTTAATGCAATTTCATTTAAAAAATTTAAAGTGACCTTCACCTAACCTTGATGATGCCACCCACAGTTAAACCCATTATCCTCCCCCTTCAAACCTTACAATTTTTATCTATATTTTTTTCTAAAATCTCGTACCTTCCAGAAATTGTTTTAATTAAAATGGGACACCCTATATAAAATAATACATATTAGTAATTATGGTAAAAATTAATGATAAATGTAATGATGTTTATGAAACTTTCGTTCTTCTGAATATAAAACGTGAAGACAATAATTATCACACTGAACGGAATATCTTAAAAATTACTTCGCTACATATTTTTAACATGAACAATATAAGGTACTTTTCTATTATTAGCTTGGGGTACGTGTTCCACATTGCTGCAGACATAGGTCCCCCAGCAGCATTTGCTTTGGATCGTATTGAAGATGCTGTAGTACAAGCAGATGAAGTCGATGGCCAATACTTACAATTTGAAGGCGGTCTTTCTATAACAAGTATATATTTAGTTTTTATTATTTGTATAATTCCAAGTTGATTTTTTTGTGTAATATTAAATTTTAATTAATTTAAAAATAAATTTTTTATAGGCTTCCTTGTTAATGGTATTCTTAAATTATCAACTTCATTGAAGAAAAAACCGCCATTAAACTTTCAACAGACTGTCAAATTGGGCAATTATCTTCTCTCGCGGCGTTCCGTGCAAACAATAAAGGGTGTTACAAATTTACTTTCTGCTTTAACTATTTTGGCAGTCGATAGTTTTGAAAAACCAATTTGCATAACCCTAGCCGATGGAGGAATTATTATATTTAATAAGCAACCGTTAGTTACTGTTAAAGTTTGCGATATTCTTGGTCAAGCATTGCCAACCGTGCCTAAAGTCGTTGCAAATTCCGCAACACGAGTAGGAGACGATGTTGTTGTTCTCAGCAATGAGAATTTGCAACCATCTACAATAGATAAGTGAGTATCTGTTAAATATGAGAGAGAGAGAGAGAGAGAGAGAGAGAGAGAGAGAGAGAGAGAGAGAGAGAGAGAGCCTCCCCCAATACTTTACTGAATCAGCTTTGCCATGCTGATATCAGCTATACCTTGGGGCATAGCAATAGTGGTTGAATAATCCCTTTAACTTTTTTTAAAAATATAATTAAGGTTAAGAAATTCAACACATATTTTTGTTAATTTTGTTAAACTGAATGTTTCAAAGTTTTTTTATGCAGACTTTAACAATATGTGTTAAAACTATAGAAAAGGGAAGCAATAACTTTGACCTTCATATATGTTGTTAAGTTCCTTGAGTGATCTCCAACAGATTTTAGACGGTTGAAATTCGTTAAATTATTATTAACAAAAAATGTTTAAGAAATAACTTCTTATTTCTGTTTTATACAATATTATATCCTCTCCTGTATGTAATCGTTTTTTTATGCGAAGTGAGTTCCTCCACTCCTACCAAGAGGCGTCTGATTTTCTATGTGAAGCGAATTCCTACCTTCTTCCTTGGCAAGGGGCGTACAATTTTCCACGCGAAGTTCATTCCTCATAGTCCATGTACCTCGTAGTACGCCTCTTGGTAGAACTGGAAGGGGGAGAGAGAGGAGTGAGATAGAACTCTCTTCGCGTGAAAAGTCTAATGCTCCTAAACAGGTCGAATGCGGAGTAATTCTTAATATCGTATAAAGCAGAAATAAAATGTTTTTTCTTAAACTGTTTTAAAAATAACTTTTTAACGAATAAAGACCATCTAAAATCTTGGAGGGTTATGATAACATATATCAAGATTAAAGTTGGCAATTTCACTCTTTTTCTGCAGTTTTCTGCACTAACAAAATATAAATGAAAGAAGAATTGCTTATGCCGTCTATCTATCTATCTAGTCTAAAATTAAACATCTGTACGAAAGAGAAAGCTAAAATGTAAAAGTTCCAAATGTTTGCAATGTTTATATACATAGACGGTCATCTGTATGAGAATTAATTTAATTTTTTCTCATACATTGGCTTCAAAGTGGAATGAAGTGGAACGGAGGAAAGGGGGCTAAGAGTGGTATATGCGTATTATAGTCAATTGGGACTCTATAGATTTCTCACTCGCACGCCCACATAGATGTTGGCTCAGAGATTCAGCATTCAATTCCTTTTTCATTTATATACGTTCTAGATTTGACTAATTAAAATTAGTATTAAATCGTAATCAGATTGGAGATTGAAATTGAGGTTGAATTGGAATTTAATCAATCAGAAAAAAAGAAAACCAATTTTAGTAAATTTTTGTTTTGTTTGATTAATTAAATTCCAATCTAATCTAAATTTCTAGTTTGATGACGGCTTTAACAAAAGAATTTTATTAAGACTTGATTAGCTAAATCAAATTAATAATAATTTGATGAATTTTGGTTTTGCTACAAAAATTTCAATATAATGCGTTTACATATAGGACTCTGTTCACAATGAACCTGATGAATGTAAAACCTGATCGTGGTTTTTACAAGATATTAATAGCCGCGGCTTCGGTCAAGAATACGATTACAATCAAGATCTTATCTGAAGCAATATTGGACTACTTAGAGATTGGTACAGGTGATGCCGATCAGACAACTCAACCAAAACTTACGAGGTGTTCACATGATTCATGATATTTTATATACTAAATTATATATTTTTTAACAAGATATTCTATGTTTATATTTATGTCTCTTTAATTTTCAGAGTAAATACAGAATCTTCCTCAGGCAAGCTCGAACATAAAATAGAAGCTGATTCTCAACAAAAACTAGTCATGCGATTTTTGTTGCGTGATTCTGCCAATAAGAAACCAATGCGTGTGCATCAAGCCTTCGTGCGTCTTATATCCGTTTCCACATCTACTGATAATAAGCGAGGCCATGAAATTTTTTTCGTCGCTGAACCTGATGCTACTCATATTTATAAATTTGATATGGTAATTTTTTATACTATACATTACTTCTTAAATTATATGTATTAGAGACTCAACTGACTTAAGTATATATATGTGGATCGTTTGATAAATTCGATAAATTTCCATGAAATGGCGCTACAATCCATTTGATGACGCGACATCTCGAAAGATCCACTCTTCGAACCCCTTCAGGCCAAATTTCAGCCAGAAAGGACACATAGTTCACGTTTGGTAGTCATTTGAAGTAGGCTGTCTCAAAGTCTGCAAAATACTCAGTGACGGCGACTATGATTTCCTCATTTGACGAGAATTTCTTCCGAGCTAAGTTTTTAAGTTTGGGAACAGAAAGAAGTCACACGGGGCCAAATCCGGAGAATAAGGTGGATGAGGAATCAATTCATAGCTCAATTCATAGTTTTGTCATTGCAATGGTCGACTTGTGGAACGGCGCGTTGTCTTGATGGAAGAGCACTTTTTTGCGCACCAATCTCGCTTCAATGCTATCACTATTTCATGGAAATTTACCAAACTTATCAAATGATCCACGTACATACATATATAGGATCTATTCTACGATAAGAATATGATGTAGTATTATATTATAATTTAATAACTCGATTCTACAAGTGTTAAAAAAAACATTTTTTGATTGTTAAAATTCTTTTTAATTAGCAAATTCTTTCGATTAATCAAAATGCTTCGAAGCATTTATAGCATCAAGTGGACCACTCTAAGTCATAAATCGCAAGAAATCGATCAATTAGTCGAATGTGAGGAAAATGATCGACTACGATTGAGTTTCTTACAGCTTATGGCTTACTATGTAATATTAGTACTTTCCAATTGCTTTTCTATTACGTTCTCGTGCATACGGCGACACTAGTTGTCCGTTATCGTTGATACAACATTACATATCTATACTCAGCCAAGAGCTATGTAAGCTTGTGTTTTTTAGTGACAATTACATGTTGTTACTAACTGTGGCGGTTGTAAATGAAGTTTAAGAACATTGAGTGGTCGACATTTTTAATTTTTTTTATTTAATACAGACGGAAAAATTATATTTAACTCTAAAACGGATTTCAATCGTGCTACACTTTGTGCATTTCTGTGTATGTTTGTGTTAAGATGTGTTAAACAATTGGAAAGTATCCATAACTTTCATTAAAGACAGCCTTATAAGAATCTAGATGTGGAGTGTATTCATTTTTCACGCTCATGCTCTTAAGGTCTTTCATGTTTGACGCTCATTTTTAGCATCGTAAAAGGTCACGTGATAAAAATTGAATATTAATTTTGATAATTTATTTTGATAATTTATTTTGACGCTAAAAATAAGCACTTAGCATCAACTTAAAAAGGAATCTTTAAGTGCTTGTAAACATGGCTCGTATTGTTCGTTTGCTAATCATAAGTACTCAGAATGTTTATATTACATTCAGCAGAGAAGACAGCTCTGCAACTGTTGCAAAATTTTTTAATATCATTGATTTGTACATTTAGATCCAGTGAGCAATTAAAGCGATTATATATTAAATTTTATATCAGTTATAAAGCTGTTTTCTCTGCTGAATGCAGCTTTTCTAAGTACTTTTAAGTACTAAAATAAAAGATATGAACCATATTTATAAACGCTTAAAGATGCCTTTTCAGGCTGCCGCTAGGCGCTCATTTCTAATGTCAAAATAGGTGATCAAAAAATGAATATTCAATTTTTGTAACCAATATAAAAAAGCACTTATTACGTCATCATAATGTCATAGTTACTTTTTCGAATAATGGCTGAATTGATTAAGTTTTTACGTATATTCAATCGATAATTTCCATTTGGATTGCATAATAAAAAATACTTTTATTTTTATTTTTTTTTACTGTGTGGTCTGATAGTATACATGTCTCTAGTTTACATATATATTTCCGCATAAATTAGATTTTTTTTGTATAACAGAAAATATATTTTTCCAACACGTTATAATTTTGCGAATATTTTTAGCCGGTTGGAACAGCAGCTGTAAATTTCGGTCACCAAAGTGGGGAATATAATATGGAGTTAATTATTGGTGATGCTGTGATCAGCAATCCGTTTCAGTTCAATATTGGCACAGTAACTCTTAAATTTCCCGAGCCGACTTCAATTGAAGGGGCTGATAAGAACATCTCTTATAAACAAAAACCGAATGTGTATACAACCAAACCAGAAATAAAGGTAATTTTTGATTTATATACATATATACATATATACAATACATATATATACTTGATATAAGCCAATGCTCGTTAGTGACAAAATCATTTATAATTTTGTCACTTCTAAAACATTGGCAAAGAATTACGTCAAAGTTAGTATAACATTCGCAAAAGTAGCATTTGCGCAATAGTTTTTATTTTCTTTGATGAACATCGATATTTGTTTGAGAAATTGAAGCTGTTATCAAAGTGTTTTTCTGAACTCTTGTTACTTTCAAATTTCAGCATATGTTCCGCGAGCCTGAACGTAGACCTCCGGCATTTGTGTCAAATTTATTCACGGGATTGTGCTTAGCACCAGTTTTACTATTGTTGATTTTATGGGCTAGACTCGGTGTTAACATCTCGAACTTCCCCTTATCTCTCAGCGCGATTACATTCCATCTTGGATTAGGAGGTAAATATCATTTCATTGATAGAGTGCATTTAATATATAATTAGATTTCCATGCATATTTTTTAGGTAGGAAAATAAAATTAAATAAGATCTTGTTTCATCAAAACAGCAATCTAATATAATACACATAATAAGCATGCGCGCGCGCGTGTCATTTACTTCTTCAATATACTTATCTCTCTGACACTTAATAATATAAATTCTTCTTCTTTATCACAAACTCCGAATCTATTCAAAAAATTTTCCTTTTATAACTTTGAATGCTTCTGTCCTTCTGTTCACTTTTATCTTCCTTGGTTTTTGTGCTTATCCCTTTTTCTCTCTTCATCTTCTTGGTTCTTTTCTCTAGCCGTCTGAAAGAGGGTATTAAAAAAGTATCGATTTTCATTCTCAAGATACATCTGAATAGACTTTGAAAAATCATTGTTTGAGTTCTTAAAAAGCAGGAAACAACAGGAAATAACTTTCTCTTCACATAAGAGAAATGAAAACATTTCTAGAATTGTTTAAATATAATAAAAAATAATAATGACAATACTGATAATATTATCGTATGATTAATATTGATGGATTGACGTAGAATACTGATAGTAATCTGGATTTTTAGTCTCGAGTATTGAATAAGTATATATACTAACTAAATTAAATAAGAATAATACTAACAGTATGTATCAATATTTTCAATATTTTTACGACCTTATATCAGTATTATTGACAATACATTTCATTTTACGTACAATATTTATTTGCACTGTAACATGGATTCTAATAAAACGATTCTGATGTTGAAGAATCAAAATCTGGATCATCGATATTTCTACGTTAATTTATCAATATTAATCACACACACAATATAATATTGTCAGTATTTGTTGATACTAATGGTATTATTGACCGTGTAATGTCGTCTTAACTTTTAGCCTGCTAGCATTTTTTCATTAAAATAGTGATTTTTTTTTTTCCCAAAAATTTTGCTATATAAGTAACATACATATGGCGCAAAATTTCGAGATTTGTGCAGAGCCACAAAAGTGGTTTTCCTGGCAATACGATCAAAGATTTAAAAAATTAGTTAATTTTTTTAAAAATATTATATTGGGGGTTTTTGATATCGCTGATTCCAATTCTGGACATAGATTTATAAAATTTCGAACCCTAAGCGCAATATTGACAACATAAATGAATATAACGTATAGATTCAGAACTTTCCTTTAACATTATCCAGAGCTAACGACATGGACATAGAAGGTTTATAGCTCCTTTTTGATTTTCTTTTTTTTTTTTATTTTTGAATTTCGATTTTTTTTACTTTTTTCTTGTTTTATATTTTTTTATATTTTTTAATTTTTTGTATATTTTTAAATATATATTTTTTATACATTTTATAATTTTTATTTTTTAATACATGTACGCATATATGTATAATACATTTAATATTTAAAATACCATTAAAAATAGTGATATTTTAACCCAAACTTAAGATCCACAAAAGTGGCTTTTCCGGCAGTCTAAAGATTAAAATCAAATTAAAATCTTGGACACAATGCGAGAGAATAGCGATAGAATACCACGATTTCAACCTATCAGAAACTGTACATTTCGATGTATAGCTAATAGGTTGGAATTGTATTCTCTTGCTATCACTATTCTCTCTTTATGTTTGGAACTTTATTCTTATAATCCGCTTTATTGACTATCTTTGCTTCCAATTTTTCGTTGTTGCCTCAATCTATTCTCACAAATCTCTATCTCTCTCTAACTTTTCCAAATACCTCTTATTCTCTAATAATCTTCGTATAAGCTACACACTCATTCATTCTCGCGTCACTTAACAACTAAAACCCTTGTATTAGCTAATAAATTTAATTTAAAAATAGTACAATAACGAATATATAATATATAATAAAAAATATGCCCTATATATTGCTTGGCAGATGATGTTATATAGTCTATCTGTTTTCATTGGGCGCACAGTATGCCGTGATGTTTTTCTCGAATGTGATTATGTTCTTCACATTTGTAATCAATTCACTACAGAAATTATTTATATTTACCACATTGCATCACAATACAGTATGAATAACTATAATTGTTTTATTTTCAGGCATCTTCGTACTCTTCGGTATTTTCTGGTTAAAGCTTAATATGTTCGTCACGCTGCAATATCTTCTTGGTTTTGGTATTGTTACATTCCTCACTGGTAATAAGATGCTATCTCAAATAGCACACAGGCACAAATCATTACGTTAATTTATATTCTATTGTGTGAAAATTCTGTCGCAGTTGCAGTTAAAGTGCATAATAAATACAAGACTATTATCGATAAGTTCAGAATGATCAATCGACTCGTTAACATGACGAAATCATTGTATTGCACTGTTTTTTCACTTATCAAATGTGTATAAATTATGTAACATGTATATTGTTTATTTTGTTTATTACATGCTTCATTTTACAATAATTTAGATTAAACGAAGTTTATATTTTATATCAGTGTTAATAATTAGAGATAGTATTGATAAACTGAAATTATATTTCCACATCTAGGACTCTTGAACTATAAAATTTGATATTAGCATTAAATTATTTTTATTGGTATAGTGTTACATTTTATACAATATAATAATGAAACATAGTAATGAAACTTCATCGTGTATAATATCGATAAGAGTAAGTAAATTAAAAAATGCTAAAATCTTGCATTTGTATCTAGAACAAATAATGTTTTTTTCTAGTCATGTAAAATTTTAAATATAATAAAAAATATCAGCATGATTGTTGATTATCCAACATAATGTAAAATAGGTTACGAATCAGTACCTATATTAAAACAAATTGGTATAATTCATTTGTTATTGAGGCAATAGTTAACTAAATTATTTATACCTTTTTTTATTCTTTTCACTTACTCTTTCTGCGTAATGTAAAAACTGATACATTCGCGCAAGTGTCTCGCTTCAGCCTTCAATTTATCCCTCTTCGATCGCAATTGCATGGTAGTCATTTGCACAACACTAAATTGCCGCCAAAAATTTGTCATATCTTGAAAATCTATAATCTGTTGTAAATTCCTTATGAAAAAGGCTTTCTTTTAAAAATTCAAGAACTCTATTACATATTTGTGTATATACCTGACGGGACACATTCCAGTCTGATAGGGCAATGATTTGATACGGCGAGAGCACTTGTGAGCTTTCCGTATGATTAATGAACGGAATTATTTTCTCGTTTTGTAATTCATATTTACGACAGATTTGCATCAACGTAAGCAAACGTTTGCCTTTAATTACAAGAAATTCTAAATGTTTTATCATCTTGTTATATTTAATCGACAATATCTTCAAGTGATTTTTATCTTTCGTCTGTTCTAAAATTATTTTATATATCTCAATATGAAATTGTCAAAAATTGTATTTATTATTATTATTATCAGTAATTATTATATTTCGATTTAATAGTCTATAAAATAATATAGAATATAAAATAAGATGTAACGATAATATTATTGTTGTATAACAATTTCTTCCGTGCAATTAAAATTATAATATATATTTAATATAAATATAAATATAAATTTTATAAATATCCAGTTGAAATCAAACAAAGTTTAACAAAAAAGCGCACCTGAGAGAAGACGATTTTTTAAAATACAGGAAGTTTTCTGGAAGAAGTCGTGTTCCGTCAAAATTTTAGAAATATTTTTCTTGGCCATAGAATCATATGTCGTTATTTTATCTTGAAACTTTCGTATATCTTCGAAAAGACTCGCTGTATGTAATAATTGTTGTGCTATTACTTGCTGATCTTTCTCGTCCTTATTTTTAAGCATGTCGTAAGATTTTCCGTGAGCCTTTGTTTCTAGAACAATGTAATATTAATCAATATTAATTTATCTAATTTGCATTTGATAGATGCAGTTGTATATTTGCAGTTGTATATTTGCAGTGTGAACTCCAAAACTTTCAAAAAAATGTTATAAAAATTCATTTATTTGATTAAAATTATATTTTCTAATGAAGAACTAAATTTTATTTAAATTTGTTTTCCAACAAAATAATATCAATAAAATGTATATAATTTATAAGTAATTTTATTTAATATTTTAATAAAAAATATTTAGTATTAAATATAAACACACACACACACACACATATTAAAGATTCATTATATAAAGACAAAATATATTAATGCTCCTAATCGTCGTGAACATATAGAGATATTCTAAGTAATCGTCGTGAACATGTAGGTAGAGATGTGATTTTCAAAATTGTGCATTGTGATTGCAATCTTTCTCAAATGTAAGGATATATCGGGTATCTGAGAAATATTCGCTATCCGACTTTATTCGGTCTTTTTCTACTAACCGGCTAGATAGCCGGATATCATTAGTATCTGGCAATATATGTTCGATCGAAATTTTATATTGAAAGTTTGCATCATTGATGTAAAATTCTTTCTTTTTAATTGAAATTCTTGCTTATTCATCTTGCCTCTTTTTTTTTCACGTTAGGGAGATAAAGAAAATATTATTGTCCATACAGCACAGAATTTGCAGCACTTTCGTTGCAAAATCTACAATATTGCTGCAATGTTACAGCAGTGTTGTCGCAACTTTGTGCTACAGGGATTGTATTTTTCTCTTTCATTCCTTTTTTTTTAGAATAGAATGGAGAAATTATACCTTATTATGAAAAATATCTGATATCTGACCGGACAATTGCCCTATTGAATATCCAATCGAATATCATTCTTTTCGGATATCCGATATCTGATATGCGGCAATTTTACGATCCGGTACATCCCTATTTAAAAATTACAGTGAATGCGATATATCGTGATTTTTAATGTGTATATTACAGTCTGGGAGATGACACATTTTTCATCTTTATTACCGCTTTAAAACGGTTAGTAGCTACATTCAGCAGAGAAAGTAGCTTTGCAACTGTTGTAAAATTTTTCAATATGATTGGTTTATACATTTACATCTATGAACATTTACATAACGAACAAAAGAAATTAATCATATTGAAGAATTTTACAACAGTTGTAAAGCCGCTTTCTCTGCTGTACGTAGCCATTAATTCGTATGACATTTACATAGGTGGCAAATGTAAAGGAAACGCAAAGCAGATCTACGGTTTTACAATTGATGACACATGATTGAAGTCTCATAAAAAATTTTTTACTTTTTTCCTAATATGTTATCGTAATATATTACATTTATTTCTATGATATTTTACACTTGATATTTTACATTTAAAAGATATTTTACATTTAAAAAACCAATCGAAAAAGTAGGTGCCATATTACTTCCGTGCGCCGAATGAGAGGCATCATATTAACCTGCTAAGTCATAAATTTTTTTTAGTAAAAAAATGAATTTGTTATTAGCTAATTTTTGTACACTATTTTCATTACGAAACATGCAAAAATCCAAATATCATACATATGTTTAGACTTTTTTTATTTAGATTATTTTTATTTTTATTGAATTTTTCTCTTTTATTTTTATTGTAAAAAACATACGACTTACTTGACTTTATATGAATTTTTTATGGTTATATAAAATATTTTTCTTTTTGATAAAAGACCACATAAGTAATTTTTAATTCTTCTTCTGTTAGAGCATACAATAATAATATAATTAAAGAATTAAATATTTTATTTGTATTGGGTCATCCGGAAAATTCGTGCCAATGTTGAAGTAAAATTGAAACGCAGAAAATTTTAATTTAATAAATATATACTAAAATTTAAATTTTAGTCGGCACGAACTTTCCGAACCCAATAGTAACTGTATCCTTTAAAAAGAATGTCTTAAAAAGAAATAACTAAAATTTATGTTATGATATATAAATAATATTTTTCCTTTTCAAAATGAAATGAGGAAAAATCTGTAAAAATGGAATTCATTTTTAGAGAAACCTTCCCTCAAAAAATAATCTACAATATGCCCATAATATACGCGTTGTGAGTGAGACAGAACAACAATGTAAAAAATAAATTAAAGATGTTCACCATTATCTACTTTTTTGATTTGGAATTTTAAAAATCTATCTGTACTATCAACATCGCTCAAGTTCGGTCGTCACTCCAGTATCCCCATATGAAGGTTCCTGAGTAGTCTCTGCAGTCGTACTGAATCGTAACATTATGAGCAAATAATCACATTAATTTTTGTTACATGTCATTTGTAAATAAAGAATTTAGATAAACGAAATGAGAGATGAGATCGCTTTAAAATACCTTTTAATAGTCTGTAAATAGTATGAAAGGCAGATGAATAAATGGTCATAAATAGTCATAAAAGGCACATGAATCATAAATGTTTTCTTACCATTTTGATAATCTGACAGAATTCGTCGAAGATTTTCCCAGGATTTTTGTAACTGATTTTCAAGTTGTGTCACAGAAATTCTGCGTACATTCTTACTGTCTTCCACGAATGAACTAATCTTACCTTCCAAGATACAATTTTAATATCAACCAAAAATTAATTGTATTAAAAATTTACGTTATTTATTATATATTTTAATAACAATAAATAATAGAAATAATTATTTTAAGAAATAATTGTTTTAGGAACTTCTTTAATTCATAAAATAAAACATAGATTTACTTAAGACATAGAGACACTTAAGCACATATGCTGAGAATGGTCCGAAACGTCCAGAAGTTATTAAATTTTATATATATATATTATATATATATATATTTTTATCATTGGTTATATTTGCGCAAATTCAAAGTACCAGCGCTGACTCCTGAATGTCTCATGAATCTATGTCTTATTTTATATATTTTATTTTATAAAAATATTAAAATGTTATAATTTTTGTGTCCATTTTCAGTAAACAAATTTATACCTATTGTTAGTAAATATGTAGATTAGAGGAGCGTCCCCAATGACCTTAACATTGATATACGTTGTCAAGGTCATGATCCCGAATGATCTTGGAAGTTTTTCGAACTTGTTAAAAAGTTATAAATAAAAAAAGGTTTAAGAAATAATGTTTAATTTTTGCTATATAAAACAAAAATTTTCAGCTTTAAAAACGACTTTCACGCGGAGCGATTTTCACCTTAATATATGATCTTCCCCCCTGTCAAGGGAGCGTGAAAAAATCCTGCGCATATATTAGGTTATTCAAAATGGGACACTCTATATATAATATAGAATTGCAAGCAAGCGAAATTCTGATAAAATTATACAAGATTAATAACGATATACTTAAGGTGATGCTTTTAACATTGTTCGATAATTCTTCTAAATATTTGTGAACGCCGTGAATGATTGATTGTAACAAGACTTCGTTTTGCTGATAATAAATTTTGCCAACTCCTATGTCCGTCTGAATAAGTATTTCGTCTAAGATCCTTCGATAATTTCTTTCTTTGTTCTGTATTCTTTCTTTATACGATATTAAAAATCGATCTATAATTTCAGTATGTGATTTTATAATTCTTTGATATTGTTCTTCGGCTTCGGTCAATTCGTCCATTAAAAAGCTTATTCTAGAAAAGATCAAATAATTATAAAAATATTTTTATAAGCTGTATAAATTTCCTATGGAAAAATATCGAAATTCTCGTCAAGGAATGAAATATTAAAATTAAAATTTTATTTTTTTAAGACTTTATCATATTTAGAATTAATCTATTAATATTATTCAATTATTTTTGCTTCCAAAAATAGTATAAATAAATTATATAAAATCTTAGTAACTATTTTATAATAGGAGCAATAGACATAGTAAAATAATCTATACTATAGGAAAATCTCTTTAAGAATGAAATATTCTTTAATTGTTATTCAAATCTTATTCGATGAAGATAAAACTCTTTGAATGTACTAAATAAATTTTGTCAATTGGTCAATTGAGAGAGAGAGAGAGAGAGAGAGAGAGAGAGAGAGAGAGAGAGAGAGAGAGAGAGAGAG
>NW_017259202.1:82066-87324 GCF_001594045.1 Atta colombica
GAGAGAGAGAGAGAGAGAGAGAGAGAGAGAGAGAGAGATTGTAACGCACATGACAACCTGTAGTCTTTAATATCAAGAGCTCGATCAAAATTGTGCCATGCAATCTTCACATCTTCGGCGATTTGCGGCATTTTGATCCTTGTCATCATCTCTCGCCATAATGTTCGGTAACGTTTTGTATTTAAAGTACCAAGCTCAATTTCACGCATTAAATGCTTTTTCCACATTTGAGCGCGTTCTTCAGCCTCTCGTGTTGCTCTTGGGATCTTAATCCTCTGTTGTACTTCCTCCCTTTTAACTATCTCCTCCTCTTTTTTCTCATTTAAAGTAGATATCTTTGTAAAAATATATATTATATAAAGAGTATTTTTTAAGTATAACAAAGATTTTTTTTATAATGAAATAAATATTCAAATCACTGTAAATGTTGACGATAATGTGACGAATGTTTTGTCAATAATTATTTAAATTCTATCTAATTACGATGATTTTTCGCGACAATTTATTAAATGACTGAAAATTTAAAAAATTTCATACAAGTCTCTTTTAACAACTTTTTTACAAACAAAATAACGTACAGCTTTCTCACAAAATCTGCATTTCTAAACAATTTTTTATACTCACTCATACAGACATGCGCGCGCGCGCACACACACACACACACACACACACACACACACACACACACACACACACACACACACACGCACGCACGCACGCACGCATGTGCGTAAATTAAATTGCCTAAGGGATACAAAGTAATAATAAATGTATAAATTAAACGTAACATAAAATGAATACACATAAAAGTACAGTCTTATAAAATTATAAATTTATTTTTTCTCTAGATGACTTTATAACAAAAAACTTGTTTTATAATTTTATTAACGATATTATATAGTGCTTGGAAAGAACTTTAAGGAAATATAAAAATTAATGTAAATAAAATTAAAAAATAATTTGAGTCTCTTAATATTTAAAATCAAATTATAGTTAAAAAAGGCCTATGTAAGTAACACAGCAGTTATTGTAGCGTATGGTATTTTAATGTTTAATTTTTATAGTTTCGCGATATGTTTATCATATATATGTTGAATCTACATTTTGAACGATTCAGCTTATTTTAAATCATCTTCAATGATTAATTGATTGAAAAAAAGCAATATATAATATACATTCTCAAGCATAAGTCGTGAAACTGGACCTCAATGAATATATCGAATTCTAAACTTCTAAATTGAGAATGTCTATTTTAATCGTTGTATAATCTAGATCTATCACTTTCGCAAAGAGTGCTTCGAATCTTCATGCCTTTCTTATGGATCAAAAACTTCATGTTAACAACGGTGTCCGTTGGACTTGTATCTTTGTCAAGATTTACAATATAAATGATTTGTATTGTAACTGCATTTATATTTGTATTGTAAATCTTGACGAAGATATAAGTCTAACAGTTACGCTGTTAATATGATAAAGTTTCTGAATTTAATCCATAGAGAAAGATGTGGAAAGATACTTTTTGCAAAGTGATAAATCTTATCCGTCACACAGTTTAGATATTCTAAACCTAGAAGTGTAAAATTCACTACGTTCACTGAGAGTACATATCATCATCTTTTCTCAATCGTCTTTTCTCAATCAATTAATCGTTGAAGATAATTTATTTTTATATTTAGTAAGTAATAACATTCGATATGTAGATTCAATATATATATATATATAATATATAAAGAATGTATCAAAACTGTATAAACTGAATATTAAAATGTCAAATACACTACATAACTACGATGTCGCTCTCATCTTGGCCTCTTTTAGAGAACACTAATTTAATTGTACAAATTAATATGATATATAAAAATGTTATAATGTATTATTTACCACTGGATCCATTTTTTAAATCATTTTAATGATTGGACAAAATTGCATCGATATAAAATGTTTTAGGCTAAATTTCTCTATGCGAGACTCATGTGTTTTTTATGATTTTCTTATTTTGCCTGTGTTCCAAAATTCACTGCCAGCACTGAAAATCTACGATTTATGACGTTACGTAGGATCGTCCACACACACACACACCACACACACACACACACACACCACACACACGCACACGCGCGCGCGCGCGCGCGCATATATACATACATACATATGTATTGTATGGAATCGGAATGATTTGTACGGAACGGATTTTTTATTAGAAAATTGGGTTCACTAGTTCCGTTTTATAAGGATGAAATCACACGGTGCGGAATAGAGAATGCGTCGTAGAAGCAACCAATCAGCTATTTGGAATAACGCAGAATAACGCTGATTGGTTGCTTCTATGACGCTTTCTCTATTCCGCAGTCCTGTTTTCCGCACCTTAAGCCCGAACAATTAATTTGGCGTGCAGTTCAAATGACTAACACATGGAAATATTTAAATTAAATTACAATCCAGCTATGATCGTTATAAACTTTATTTCTTACTTATAAACTTAAAGCAATCTCATCATTTTATTTTATTTAATTGTTTTTATTTACAAATAGCACATAATAAAAATTAACGTGTCATTTCTCGCTGACGTTACGTTCCATATGGCTGTAATGATTATTCTTAGCGTTTTTCATTAGCAGAACTAGTGCGCATTCAATGCACTTTAAAGCCATTGTATGTACATACAAAAATCGATGTAAAGATGTATGTTTAATAAAAACATAAAAATGAATTAAATCGCGAAATATTTGATACATTTGATATTATTGTATCATTTGATAAAATATACATTGGGCATTTTATCAATTGAGATATTTCACTTTTACATTTAGATTTAACAGTGTACAACAGCTTTAATGTGCACTGGTTCTGCCAATAAAAAATATTCGGACTGCTTAAATATTGAACAGTGTCGTAACCAAATAGTATGTATATAAATAAATAAAATTATAATTTTGAATGCTCATTTAAATTATTAAAGAAAAAGAAAGTTGTATTATTTTGATATAGATACAATGGATACAGTCTGCGCATTCCTTGACCTTAGCATCTGTGCTTCGTTAAAATGCATTATATTGAACTGCATCTTTCTTCAACTCGATACTTGAGTGAGCGAGAAAAAAAGAGGAGACGGGGATGTGCAGATCCTAGGACTGCTACTTGACTCTTTTTAAACCGATAGTGACAATTTGATAAAAAAAAAATGCACAGTCTATATTTAACCGTGTTCAGGGAGCGCGCTATGCGACACTGTTATGCCATTCGCATCTATCAATCATTCATTAGATATAAAATGAAAAGAGATATAGTAGTGTTAGCAATGCGCTACCCGAACACAGCCGATGTCCTTTTTTCTTCTTTAAACAAATTCGAATTATATTTAAATTATATCCAAATTATATCATAAATAAATTCAAGTTACATTCAAGTACATTCCTTTCTAAGTTCTCTGTATGGATGTACATACATGCACGTTGTACCTCGTGCTCTACTATATTTAATGAGAGGACAGAAAAATTGGTAAGAACATAGACAAGGATATAAGAGCGTGAATTACATTTTCTTCTCTAAAGTATAATGAAGAAAACTCGCAAAAATGAACAGAAATAAAATATACTTATTTCGATCGTCCTATCAATACGAAAATTTCTTACAACTACATTTCCCTAAATTTCTTTTAGATGTATCAAGATTTTGAAGTAAATTGCCTTTGTAGGTAACGCAGAAAATTTCACAATATAAATATAAATGTTACATCAATGTTTATCATACCAATAAATGCATAATTTTTAAGAGTCGCTAAAAAGTGAATTAACTGCTGATTAAGATCACGATATGTTACATCGGATTTTAACGATGTTCACTACAAAATAAAATGTTCCAAATATATTATCGATTTCAATATGTAGAGTTATTGCGTTACGGAAGAGAAAGAGGATAAAATTATAGCTCTAATACATTTTATGTATTATATACACATAAATACAGAGTGTCTCAGAATATTTAGGACAATACTAGTATCCAGATAAAGCGGATTAAACCGAATCGAAAAGTTCACTATCATTTTGTTGCAATTTTCGCAATTAATGAGAGAGATATTGATTGTAATCATAAATGACTACGTTTATACACAGTTCAATTTACGCTGAAGTTACATTGATTATGAAATGACCAATCATAGTCATTTCATTCTTCAGAGAAATAGCTATGATTGGCCAATTTCATAACATCGATGTTGTAACTTCGCTACAAATTGAGCCTTGTAAACGTAGCCAATTGCTAAAAGAGCGTATCCGATAGGTCAAATGTTTATATGTCCATCGATTATGGTGGTTAATGCCTACATATTAAATGCGATTAACAAGTGATATCCAATAAAAGTTCTGCTTTTTTTCATGAGATAATGCAAAGCTTTCATTACGTTATCGTTCATCGCTCATCACGTTCAGTATGCAGTAGGCATAAACGTGCGGACAAGTTGTTTACTACAAGCGATAATAGCGAATAGTTACGCACACCAATAAAAAAGAAAATAACTGCCTGAGCTGCGTTCAGAATTATATTATTCTGGGTGTACCCAGATGTTCTTTTATCTTTATTTAACATTCATGCGAACAAGGATAAAACGATCTGGTGTATTTGGACAACAATTCTGGGTATCAATCATGAAATTTTATCCCTAAGATGGAAAGTGAAAAATTTCTCTATTAATTTCAAAATATTAATAAAAATTTTCACTTTTCACACTTTTCATCCTAAGGATAAAGTTTCATGATTGATACCCTGAATGCAATCCTGCACTGGGCAATCGTATCTCATTCTGCACTTGCATTTGGCAGTACCTGATGGATACATGTTTAAGCGGCGATATAATGAAATTTCAAGGCCAAAATCTTAAACTTTAAGTCCTAAGTCATAAAAAATTAATCGATAGAATGTTAGAGGCATTCTACAATAACTAGAAATTGATCAATCATAGTCGTCAATTTTTAACTTCTGACTTCTTATTTATGATTAATGGCTTATTATAGAAGGCCCATAAGAAAAATAATCTATCATGATTGATTGAATGAATTTCTTACGGCTTGGGGCATAAAAGCTTAAGTTTTATGCTTTAAAAAATTGTTGTAGACACTATTTAAAATTTAGCGATATTTAGAAATTAATATCTTAACTGTGAAAATTTTAAAATAATAGAGGACTTTACAACTCAGCTTAATTCACTCTATCTGTACGATACAAGAATTTTCCTAAATTTTTTAAGACAATATGTATATATA
>NW_017259202.1:87424-102272 GCF_001594045.1 Atta colombica
TTATTACCGGATACCCTGTGCATACGTGCATATATATATTATATACGCGTGCGCATGCACGTATGCACAGGATATTCGGTAATGATCGCATAATTTCTCGTGGACAAATAGAACAGATTGAACTAAATTGAAATCCTACATTTTGCATTTTTCGCAATAGTTAACGGGATATTAATTGCTAAAGATCCCTAAATATATTCGACTTACCGACAAGCGCTACGAGATACAATCACTTAACGAGGGAAAGATATTTTAATATTTTTTTTTCATCGCTCATGCATTGCTACTTGCGTGCAAGAAATTGTAATAAACAATTTCTTGCACGCCTAACAACCCATAATAATAGATGGTCATATATTGCCACAGATTTGTATTTGGCGGTAGTCAATTTAGAGATTTTTAGAAATTAATTTCTTGTTAACTATTACAAAAATTACAAAATGATATAGAACTTTTCAATTCATTGTCAGTTTGCTCTCTCTTCTCATCAGAGATTATATAGTCACTGAACACTCTGTATGTAACATATTATTTACATGTGTGTGTGTGTGTGTGTGTGTGTGTGTATGTGTGTGTATTTATAGTCTTAAATTATATAATATATACATTATATGTATGTAAAATGTATGATCAGGACCTAAAAGATTGCAATACTTTTTTTTTAATGAATTTCAGAATGCGACTTACTACACTGAGCGATTGGTTTTTATTTGTTGATCCATGAATAAAAATTAATCGCTCTGCGAACAAGCTGCATTCCAAAATCTATTTAAAGAAAAAAGTGTTGCAACCTTTTATGCCCTTACCATATATGAGTGCGTACATTTATTAGCCGCGCTTTATGTGTAATTGCAATCGAATTTCGATTGTATATATAATGTATATGCGCGCGCGCATGCGCCCGTATACTATTAGAGCAACATTGCGTGAATTATACTATACACTGCTGCTTGTTTAAGGTACAGAATTCATTCTAAAACACACAACTATGGTTTCACATCGCAATGCGTATAGTGCCGCTCTTTCAATGAACAATATTACAAGTGACTTTTTTCGCCATTTTTTGATCAAGGGTTTTTCATATCAAGAATAATTCAATTATAACAACAATTGAATTAAATATCTTGGATAAGTTTTTATCTACAAAGAAAATAATTTAAACATAATGCTTGCATTATGTCCAAACTATCTTCAAATTTTATAGCTATATTGTGTTAAATATATACTTAAAAATACATTACAAGTTATATATATATGTATATATGTATACACATACGTAACGCGCTCGCGCGCGCACACGCGCGCACACACACACACACACACACACACACACACACACACACACACACACACATACACAACATACCACACACAATTTTTATCATATATATTTCTTTTAATTGTAATTTCAAAAATCAGCTTTATCAATCTCTTCGGAGATGAAATGAATTAGTATTCGAAAGATATTCCCACATACTCAATCTTACGCGAAAGAATCTCAGTTTACCTTCGACAATCACGGAATAAGGTTGCTTTCCATTTGATGACTCAAATGTCGTTTTTATCTTTGTTATTTTCTGAATATCAAGAAAGATAGAACGCTTGTCGACTTGTGTCATAAAATGGAAAACACTCTAAATCTTTATCTAAATCTTTAAGGTTTCTGAGTAGTCATCACAGCCATATTGAATCGTGATATTAGAAGCGAGAAATGACATATTTGTTAATTTTTATTACGTGCCATTTATAAATAAAGACAATTTGGATAAAACAAAATGAGATTACTTTAAAATATTTGTAAAAATAGACGAAAATTATGCTTATCCTCCCCGACAATAAATCATAGATAAAAGGTATGTGAAGTGTTTTTATTCAATGCGCATGCGTAGCTTATTTTCACTTACAATGTCTTTTATCACTTTTTACGATTATTTACTATCTATACTAGGAAGGATAAGTATAATTTTCGTTCATTTTTATAAATGTTTTAAAACAATCATCATTTCATTTATTTTTAACCAAATTATCTTTATTTACAAATGGCACGTATTAAAAATTAACGTATCATTTCTCGCTTTTAACGTCATGATGCAATATGACTATGATGACTACTCAATAACCTTAATAAAGGCTCTATTCTGTAACTTTTAACAACAGTGTGAATCCATTGTCGTTACGCAGTTTTTTTACCATGTATGTATAAAATCTACGCAATAATATAACAACATTACCACTATCACTGAGAATTACAGAATAGGGGTGTGTGTGTGTGTGTGTGTGTGTGCGTGTGCGCGCGCGCGCGTGTATTACTGAACTTGTCTCGCAGCATATTACATGTACGTGCCCAGAGCGCAGAAACTGCGTCAGTAAAGGTGTAAAGGCGACGTAAGCACAATCGCAGAGTTTCGTTCCTTTTCGGTTTAATATTTATTTACAAGAATAATATGCGTACTTTCGGTGGTACCAGTCACTGATTCAAGCATATATGAGCGTGTGTCACTGCAAATGCATCATATCTGAACCTCGATCGCTTTTACACACATCTTGGCGAACCATCGATATATAATACTGAATAGAGCATACCATTGAAGTCATCTTAACAGATCTAGAAAAAAAGGGATGTTTGGGGGTAAGCTTCCTTCTCCTGAAACAATGGTCTTCGACCAATAGGACAATAATAGAAAAGAGTTCCGTGTCCAAACATTTACTCTTACTCTTAAGCCTCAAGATCAAAGAGATTTCGTCGCATGCTCCATCCAGTATTATATGTCGATGCGTTGAACAGCAGCTAATACATCAGCAATAATTAGCCTCGCGTTTATATAACGTTAGCTTCAATGCAAACGACAGATGGTTTATCTAGATTAGATGATCTCTCAAAATTATTTTGTTTGCCAAAAAGGATTTAATCCTCTTTGATTTTCATCTTCCTCTCGTTAACGTAGTCAATAAACACGAAGCTATGTTGGAAGATATATTCTTTCTCCTTATAAAGAATTTATTCTAGCGGCAGATAGGAGAAATATGGTGAATAGAGAATTGCTGAAGAAACATACAATTGTCAGGATATTTTTGCGGACAAAACTCTAGCAACAAAACGCGTACTATTGTGGAATTGCTGTCTCTTTTTCTAAAGATACATTTTCACGAGGCATTAAAAACTGGCCGTTTCAGTGATAAAAAGGGTCAACATTGAATATTATTAATTTTGATCACGTGAACCTTTTTGTCGCTGAAATGATAAGATTTGAACAGTTTGTGAAAATGTACTTCTAAGGGTATTGTACAATACCCACCTTGCATCGCAACAGTCAATCGGAAGCATCAATAATTATTAAGTACTTTCCATTTGATGACACAAGTCGACACAAGCATTGTTCTATTGTTATCTCTTACTAAATGTAAAGAAAGATGGAATGATGCTTGTGTCGACTTGTGTCACTAAATGGAAAGCACTCATTATTGATATTTGTAACTTAAAAAGTATTAATATTTTTAATAGGCTGTTTTTCTTTTAAAAGACATAATCGACACAAACATCATTCTTTTTTGATATTCAATAAAGAACGACTTGTACTAATTGTACTAATTTTATAAAAGGAAAGCAGCCATAGTAAAGAAATCTTTTTTGCATTTCTACATTTGATACATACTGAAAATATAGTGTTTTTCTCAACAAACATTTATGGAAATACATATGATTTGCTATCATTTCAATTTACAATCTCATTCTCATTTCTCCCCTTTTTTCTTTTTCCCTCTCTTCTCCCCCCCCCCCTCACCAACAATTTCACTCTCATATCTTTTTCGTTCATCGTATACAAGTTCCACGCACGCACAGATATATACATAACAAAGAGAGAGAGAGAGAGAGAGAGAGAGAGAGAGATCGCCTTCTTTTCTATATATTTAAAATATAGCAAAACTCTTTTAGTAGTATATTTATCGTTCTATTGGCTCATTTTTTTCTTCTTGCGCAAAAGAAATACAATTTCATTTCGTATAAGAGAAATATTCATTGGGTAAAAAGCGAACGTAGAAAGACTATATACGTCAGAAAGTCACTATACTGCAAATCGCAGACCGCAACAATTATAGATCTATTTTTTATCCCTGCAGTAGACTGCACTAAAATTCTTTTTCTCGCTTTCGCCAAACATAGCTATCTCACTTTAGTCCCAAAACTAGTTGTACACTAGTTGAGCCACAGTAAACAGATCTTATATTGTCTTATTCGGATGGTCTTTGACCCCAACGCGATTTTGTCCTCGGTAATCTAGTGGGTAACGACGAGCTATCACTGTCGCTCAATTTTCGTTTAACATTCAACACAATACCGCTTTTGGATGAAATTTTTGAGTGGGATGTCATTTTAGAGACATCTATTGTCGGCGGAGTTGATGGAAAAATAGGAAAATCTTCATCTTCAAGACCGGGTGGCTTCGGCTGTTCGGGAGTGAAATTCTTCTTGAAAGAATCCGAAGAACTTGGCTTGTATGATTTATTCGTTTCCAATGTAGGCTCCGCGGAAAGCGGGAGTGACGACAGAATCTGAGGCGATATCGGTGCGTCACTTACAGAACCAACAGGCGGCGACGTTAAAACGAGTAAAGACGTTGACGATGACGACGATGACGAGGAAGAAGAGGACGGTGGCAACGCTGACACTACAGATTGCGCTACCGTCGCTGCCGCGACTGCAGCCAATTCTTCTTCGGCTTTTCGAATCAGATCCAGATCGCTCAAAGTACTCAATGTACTCTTGCTCTCTTTGGGAACTTCTAGCGACGCTTTCTCTGATTGACTAATCTTGGAAGAGGGCGAAGGTGAATACCTCTCCGGATTTTGATAGAGCGTGGGTAAGAATGACGCGCCAGGCTTAGACGGAAGATAAGGATCCACTTTAGAGGATTCTTGCCGCTTAACGTTTGCCAGGATCTCTTGTAAATTCGGCGGTATAGTAATGTCCGAGACTTTATCGAGGATAGGCTGCGTGAATTTGGAAATAGGTGGCGGAGGCGTGAAAGACCGCGCGTTTGATGGACTGTAAGCTTCCTCGCAAGTGTCGGTGGGCGGATCTAATCCTAAACCCTGAAACAATTATAGATGAAGATGTACAGATGTGTAAGAAAGATCAACGAAGATAGATAATGAAGGATAGAAATTCTCATGATTGATCAATGACGCGCGTGATTAATGGAAACAAGTGAGCGTATTTTCAAAAATCCATCTATATTTTACCGATTAGAAATTATTAAGCAAATAATAAAGAAATTAACAAGTAAAATCCATTACAGCTTTAATAGAAAACTTAATAGGAAACTCGAGTGAATCTACTATTTTTAAATTCCATAAATGTATTTTAAAAGATATCATTCAATAAGTTTATATCTATGGATAGAACTACTACAGATTTCTACTTCGGTGATCGAATGATTGATTTGGTTATTTGAAGATGCATATATTTCTCTGGTACAGACCATTAAAAAAATCACAATTTGATATTATCCTTTATGATAATATAAGAGTACAGCTATCATACCAGGATTTCATATTTAAAAAAATAAAAAAAATATATTTATCTTCATTCTACGTTATATAAGTGTTGACTCAATTCTCTTACATGCTGCTAAATGGTCAACTTTCTCATAATGTTTGATTAACGTAAGGCTTCTAATATCTACAACGATAAGAAAGTCAAGTTCTTTCAAAGAGTACGAATCTAGAGCAACTTAGGAAATTAGATCGGAATGTATTGCAGCAGAATTCAAAATCAATTTACTTATATAAGGCAAATAAAAAGACGTAGTAACGCGATAACAAAGAGGTTGCAAAAAAAATAAGTGGAAATTCTCACCGGCAAAGTAGGAGTTGTTTCGTCGAGAAACGATGAGCTAATATTCTGTATTTGTTGCCTCTGTTCCTCAATTTGTTGTTTCTGCTCTTCGATCTGCCGATTCAACTCATCCATCTTTCTTTGTAACTCTGTGGAGTTCTTACTGGATGAAGATAAGATACCAGCGGTATTGTCAACAGTGGGCTGCAGATTGTTTATATCATCGTCCATCTCGCCAGGACTATATGGCTCATCTCCGTCATCGTCCAACGTGACTTTACCGGGCGATGAGGTCAGGTCGATCTTTGATGACAATTCCGGCACAATCTTGCATATCGTTGCGGTATCTATAACGCCGCGCGACATACCTATGTGTGCCTTATTCAAAGATTCCAGAGTCATTTGTGTTACTGCCGCCGGCGCTTTCTCTTTTGTCGAATCTAACGCGGTCGCTTTATATAACATGGGAGATGAAGAAGGTGACGGAGACAAGGTTTTCTCCTTTGGCACGCTGATTAACGGCGGAGTATAACTTCTATCGGATGTCTTAGACGTTTTCGGAGGTATTGTCGATACAACCGGCAATCGCTTCTTCTTATTGCGAACTATAATGCCGAGAAGTAGATGTGGCCGGTGCTCCTCAAATCCCGGACCGTTAAGCGGCATTAGAACTGACGGTATTGTACTCTGATTCGAGAATGGCATTATATAAAAGTCCTTGATATTTTTGGAAACATTACCCACAACGCCCAAACGACTTCTACTATTCAGATAACTATACAAAGTTATGTAAGGAATCTTCTCTTCGTCGTTCGCAGCTGTTAATCGAATGATTAAAATTTCTTTCGAACCGCTTCTTTTCATCTTTGAAATATAATCCCAAACGGTCTCGTGACTGATCCTACCGACAACGTCGACAGTATCTGGTAAATCGTCCATAAGATCCTTGGCGTTACCACTTACCTCTTGCGCGGTTATAAAGAATTTAGCGACATCAACCATATTAACAAAACCGCGCCAAACGGTCTGCCAACTGCCCTTCGCTGATGTTTCCTTGTCCGTCATTTGCTCTTTGTCTCTCTCGGATTCCTCATTGATATCGGGCGTCTTAATCGTAACAGTAGAGCTAGGTTCTCTATCCGATATATCGGAATCGTTCCCATCAATCGTATTCGTTGTCGCCTCGTCTTCTATGTGCCGCCAGAGACGGTCTTCTATCAATTTTTCCACAGGCGGTGGGGATATCTCCTTCTTCTTCTCTGTTTCTCTTTTATGTTCCTCTTCCCGTTTATCAATGTCCTTAGATTCTCTACTACCGCTACGATTTCTTGAACGATTGTCATTACTCTTGTGTCTATCCTTTTCTCTCTGTCGCTCTCTTTCTCTGCTCTCCTTTCTACTCACCTTGTCTCGATCTTTATTCCGATCCCGATCTTTATCCTTTTCTCGCTCTCGGTCACGCTTGCTCTCTTTATTCTTGCTCGATTTTCGCTCCTTGCTCTTGTCTCTTGTCTTACTATGATCTCGATCCCGACTATGACGATGCCGACTGTGACTTCTCTCCCGTCGATCCTTACTCTTAGACTTTGCATTGTCGCGATTTCTTCCTCTCTCCTTATCCTTCTTTCTTCGATCGTCTGTGTTCTTGGATTTTTTTGTTTCCATTTGTGTTGTTAGTTTATCCTTATTTTTATCCTTCGAATCGTCAACTGTGGAACTTATGTTATCGCCGTTATTTAATGCAGAAACGATATCCTGCACCGGAGTTTTAGGATCAACGTGATCGATTCCACCATCGTTCTCGATTATCTGTTCGCCCTTGTGAGTCTTAACAACAATTGACTTGGCCTGGGCCATCAAATCCAATTCGTTCTTCTTTATCATTTCCAGCTGATGTTTGGTCTCCTTCTCGCGCCACTCGGCTAATTCTTGACTGGCCATCTCATCCGGACTTAATCGCACCACCGCATCTGGCGTTAATGAATGATCCGCAATCTTCCTGAACAATGTCAGATTCTTAGTATCTTTTATGTTAAATACTAGACTCCTGTATTTTGCTTTGTATTTAGAACCGGTGTCCTTAAAATACTTGTACATCTCGAATTCTATGTTAAAAGCCAAATCGGCAATTTCCTCATTAGTTAGTTTCAGATCTTTAGTTTCTTTTATACGGCTGGATAGTAATTCTGTCAGCGATTTTCGGATATTCACTCGTATAGGTTCTGTTTCTGGCTTTTTTATCGGTGTTAACTTAGTTTGTTTCAATTGAGACGGTGACTTTGATTCTTGCTTCTTAATCGGCGTTTGCTTTGGCGAACCTGCTGATTGAATTTTCAATTGCGTTTGTGTGACGTTCTTTGATGTTTTCAATGTTACAGGGTTCTTTCCTGGCGTTGTAGTGATTATCGTCTGTTTCAGCTGTGCCGATTTACTGCCCGACGGTACTTGTTGTATAGAAGGAATTATTGTAATTTTCTTGTTGGGTGCTAAAACAGTTTGTTTTGATCCAGATATCTTGGTATAGATCGTCTTTGGCATATTTTGCATTTTAACTGGAGATACCTGCGTAATTTTTGCCTGAAAACAATTCCCATATCTTTAACTTAAGATATATTTTTTAAAAAATTTCTAAATACTCTAGAAATTCTAAATATTTTATATTATTTTTTACCTACACTTTTGTGTAAGTAAAAATACAAGTTATATAAAAAAAATTCATTATCTGAAAGTACTCATTAAATTAAATAAAAAATATATATAAAATATATATGAACGTAGTAAGAAAATTAACTCTGAGTTAGAAGTCAGAGTTAAGTCAGAAGTGAAATCAGAATTTTATAAGTTGATACTTTTATAACATATTACAGGAAAACAAAAATAGCTGCAAATTTGCAATGCTGATGAAAATCATTCGATTTGGAAACTTCCACACAAGTGATCGTATCTCCATTGGCTGTATTCAATAGAGAGAGCTGAGATAACTTAGTAATTCTTTAATATAATTCATGTTTTTAGTTTTTCACTGGAGTGTAGGAACCAATTAAAGAATCATTGATCAGTTTTTTCTGTTGGACGCAGTCAATTATTGGCAAGACATTAGTTAAAAGGTGGCAACTGTAGATACAAGAAGTAAGATGTCCCAAAATTTCTACATTTCCTTTTAAGAAATTTTAACATATTGTATTCTAAGACGAAAAGCTTAATACAATAATGTCGAGATTTAGAAAACTATAATAATTTTTAAAGCTTATTTATATTTAATAAAAAGTTATTAATTATAAGCAATTGAAATTCACGAATCACAGAACTGATGTTTTGTCCGCTTAAGCATGACGATATAACAAATGTTCTTGCCTTTAACAACGTCTAAGGTTCTATGCACAATGGAAAAATTATTAAGAATAGGAATAAATATTAAGATTTCAACTTATCAGAAATCTGTGTACTCCTGTGTAACTGAATTTTGATAAGTTAAAATCTTAGTCCAGATATATAATAGGTGTTTTATTTAAGCCTTAAACCATAAGAAATTGACCAACTACAGTTGAATGGAAGGAGGATAATAGACGAATCACAATCAATTATTCTCCTCGTATTCGATTGTAGTTGGTCAATTTCTTACGACTTAAAGCTTAAAAATACCTATTGTAGATCCGAACTAAGTGATTGTGATTTGTCCATTCCTTATGACTTAAGGCTTAAAAATCTATTGTAGATCCGGGATTAATATTTATTTCTAATATTTCTTCCATTGTGGGCGACCTTTAATAGCGTTTTCCAATGAAAAATTAGCACAACACTGAGTGCAATTATAATACAAATTAATTAATTTATTAGGTGTACAACTTTGCTTCCGCCGTTTTTTTCCGAAATTCGAGGCTTTATTGTAAAAAACTGGTTATACATTTATGATTCAAAGTATTGTCCATCACTGGCCACTACTTTCTCCCATCTTTTGGGTAGTGTACGAATCCTGCGTCGAAAAAACTGGTCTTTCATCTTTTGAGGCTATCCACGAATCGATCCAATTTTTTACTTCTTCATAAGACCGGAAGCGCTGGTCAGCCAGGCCGTGTGCCATTGCTCGAAACAAGTGATAGTCAGAGGGAGCAACGTCTGGAGAATACGTCTGGCAGGGGGGGTAGGACTTTCCATTTCAACGTTTCCAAGTATGTCTGGATCACTTTCGCAACATGGAGTCGAGCATTGTCATGCTGCAACATCACTTTATCGTGTCTCTCGTTGTATTGCGGCCGGTTGTCTTTCAATGCTCGGCTCAAACGCTCAATTGCGTTCGATACCGATCGCCTGTGATTGTTTCAGTCGGTTTTAACAGTTCGTAATACACTAGAACGAGCTGGTCCCACCAAATACAGAGCATGACCTTGGACGTCAAAATCATCGTTCTTGAAGCGTTGAAACCACTCACGACCCGTTTTTTCACTAATAACGGCCTTACCATAAGTATTTGAGAGTATTCGATGAGCCTCAGCCGCAGATTTCTTCATATTGAAGCAAAAAATTAAATCCTCCCGCAAATGACGAGAATTTGGCTCGTAAACTGACATTTTCAATCGAGAATAACTTTATGATGCAGACACAAATCGACTGTTTCTATTTATGGGGGTTATGTTGACAGATGCCCAAGTTTATTGTATGTCTATGATCTATTTATTTCGACCCACTTACCGCTAAAGCCATCTATAGGAAAACGGCGGAAGCAAAGTTGTACACCTAATAAATAATTTAACCCTTTAGTTACATTCCTTGTTTTTACGATAATTTTATTATCTTTTTGCTATGAGAAACGCTGTAAGTTATCATACAAACACACATTGATATTTTAAATAAAAAATTATTTTAAATCTTTTAAAATTTTTACCATATACAAAGCAAATGAACACGATTATGAATTTATTTTGAGACCTGACATGTGTCGTAATTGAATTGATATTTTGTAATATTATATTCCGATATTATGCGTATAAATCACAAATAGATTCTGTATAGAAACACAGAAATAATGCCTTAATAAAAAAATTGCATTTTTATGTTAATCTCTCATTAAACCCCTCTCCCCTCCCTTCCCCTCCAATTCGTGATAGCATTTGTCACTATGCCCGCGAGCGTGCGAAATTTCACTTGTAATTTATAAATTTTCTGATAATTTAATAATTATTATAGCCGCAACATTTTTATGTATTATTTTAATTTTCATCCTGCAATTAGAATATTCCAAAGAACCAAATTATTAAAAAAAATAGATTTTGAAGCATTCTATGTATATAAAGTGCATTTCTGTCACTTCTTAGATTAGATTAATAATTGATATTAAATTCAATCTGAATAATTGCTAAATAAGTGTGTAATCATTAAAACGAATGACTAACTTATATTTTTGCTTAAAATAAAATAATAAGATGATTGTTTGTTATAAAATGAACACGGAAGAAATATATAGAATATTTTTCTTAAATATCGAAAAATGTATAATTCCGTTTTCACGTTTTTTATTTATCGCATGTAATAATTTTTATGTAGAAGCAAACAAATAAATTGTTTAACAAACATAAAAAAAATCGCTTCTAATTTAAAAATCAATCTTTCAATGCTCATTAAACAATTCTTACTGAGTATATACACTATCTATCCTTTACATCTCGATTTTTTTCACGATATCTTATATATAAATTTTAATTTATTTATATATATTGTTAAATTTATTTTATTTAACACGTACAGGTTTTCCAGATGTTTGGATCTGCGTGACGAGCTTTCCGCCTATTTGAAGTGTATTGATGTTATTAGCCTCTACTATTTCAAAAGTTGGATTCTCTTTCAACCATGTTCGCAAACTGGATCTGAGAGGAGCATCTGCGCCTAAAATAATAAGTCATGTATGTCATAGACGTACATAGGCAAGCGCGCAAACACATATTTTCACAATTTTTTCTAGGTGACGCTTACCAAAATTTTGAAGGTTATCTTTGTTTTTTTTTTTTGAAACAGTATCTTTTTTTAATTTAAAAAGGTTAGGTCTACTTCGAGAAAGTTCATTGACTTATGATATAGTTCTCCATAGTCATTCAAGGTCATTTAATTGTTTAAAATTTTGAAGTCTTTTATTTTCTTATCAATAAACTTCAAAATCTATCGAAGACGTTCCACTCGTCACCAGAAAAAGGACGTGTTTCCAGCATGCTGGTACTTCTTATAATGACCACCAAGTTTGAGAAATACTCAACAAAATGTTTCCCGATTGGTTAGGAAGAAGTTATCCTGTACCGCGTCCAGGGAGAGATCTACCATAATCCACACATTTTATGATCAGATTGAAGGATTCGAGCGCGTTATTTAGTTTCGCATGCATTATTGTTGTAACTTTGAGCTGCTCAAATGTTCTCTTCGTGGATGCGTAATAGTAATTTGTAGGCAGGCAATCATGATATCTGGACTCTCATTATCAGAAATGGTGAATTCTTATTGATGCACTTTATTTTTTATAAAGTTCCACAAGAAAACTCTACAGTCGTCAAAGAACTTGTTATTAGTAAGAAGAGTATCATACTTTCTCTTCCTATCCAATGACTAAACATTCTTGAATTTGGTGGTCATTACGAGAAGTACAGTATGGAGAGCAATTGCCCACTGCCAATCACAGCGATTTCTGCATAGGAAGTTTAAGGTTATTTTTTTTTTAACGCTGTGATTGGCTTGTGCGCAATTGGATCGTGAGCAATTACCATATACTCATCAGTATATACTCTAATGACGAGTGGAACATCTTCCAAGAGATTTTAAAGTTCACTAAGAAAATAAAAGGCTTGAACGAACGTAAATGGCTTTGAATTATTTTGAAAGATCAATATACTATAGATTAATAAACTCGAAATAGGCTTTACGCACTAACTAAAAAAAAAGATACTGTTTCATTTTAAAAGTAAACATCACCTTGAAAATCTCGGAGACAACTCTCTACTGGAAAAAAATGTGTTCATAAAATGTCTCCCACGAAATAGAGCAAGGACTATGGCATACAAAAAAAACTTAAGCGAAACGTAAGCAGTAAGTGAATTGGCAATCATAATAGAGACCATAAGTTTATTCGCGTTGCATGCTCTAACATGCTCTTATCATAGCATTTATTCACTCTAACGCGCTTGTTGAAATGAGTAGAAACTATAGCAGGAGCACATTGGAGCAAGCTTCATGAGTTCGTAAGTAAGCAATAACAAATCCAATATGTATATTTTCTTATTGTTAAGTTTTTCTATGTGCCATAGCTTTAGATTTTACTTAAAACATTTTGCTTTCAAATAACAAACAGTTCGAGAGATAGTAGAAAATTATAAATGTATGTGAATGCATATGTGCCTGCATATGTAATGAAGTTTGTCTATTCTGAATAAACTACTCCCTTTTTATTCTCAATTTTCCTCTGAATTGTTACTATTATCTAATGATAAATATGCAAAATAAAATATATCTACAAACAATTTATAGAATATAGAAATAAAGCAAGTAAAAAACAAAAGCGTTTGCTATGATTCCACGTGATTATAGAAAATAAATAATAAAATAGCAACACATAAGAAATTAAATTTCTAAAAAAAAATTGATATAGAGGAATTTAAATATTTTTAATATTTAATGAGAATCATATATGATTAACTTACCAGTAAGAACTTTACCAGTTTTTTTATCAAAGACTACTACTCTAGTCTCGTGTTTTGCCTTCGTAGTTTCTGACGTAGGCAGTTTTGCAGATTTTATATTTGATCCAGATGGCACGGGTTTGTCCTTAGTTAAAGTTTCTTGAGCATGTGCAAGAATACACGCATCTGAACAATAAATGCTGGAATTTCTGGCTTCTTTCTTACAAACTACACATTGCATTGTGCTAGAAGTTGAAGCAACACTGTGGTCAATGGAAGAACTCGGCGGAGATATTTCTTTCGGTAACACATCTTGCGATAATGAATTTTCATCCACTGATTCGACTTTTGATTTTTGTTTTCCGGGTAGTGATTGCAAATTTGACTTTATCTTTTCTTCTTCGGCTTTCTTTTTTAAACAATTCGGACAAACCCACTCTATGCCTTTCTCTTCCATTTGTTGACCTATCATACATTTGTATAAAATAGATATCGTATAACATAAATTAAAATAAATATTTTCTCTCATCATATATACTTACCCATAGCTTTACTAACATGTACACATTTTCCATGGAACCAGTCTTCACAAACATCACAGCATATCATAAATCGATTGTTATGTGGCCGTTTGCAGATACACCATAATCGATCCGGATCATCTTCCGAATCTGAATTATCTTCCTCATCATCTTCATCATCATCTTCTTCTTCATTTATTACTTGTTCCGTTTTCAATTCATCCTTGTTATGTAACTGTTGTTGAACTGATATCTGACTGTATGTTAAAACAATTGTTAAATTTTAATTAAAAATTTCTAAGTAGCAACGATATTTAAAGGTTCATCTACAATGGGCAGTAGCAGTAGTAATGATTATAAGACACGTCAGGAGTAAGCTGATTTTCCGGTATAATAGGACATAATAAATCTGTAAGCAACAGAATAGAACGTAGGAAATGAATTTCACTTGCGGACTTACTTTACGTCTTATTATACTGGAAAATTAGCTTACTTCCGATGCGTCTTATAGCCTTACTACTACTGCTATTGCCCATTGTAGACGACGCTTAAGACGCAGAATACGGGTCGCAAAACTAGAAACTAACTTAATATATTGTAATTATAATAGGTTGTAGGACGCAAGATGCAGAAAGTTGGGTGAGCTTCCACTTTCGTGTCCTGCGTCCTATGTATTGTGGTTTACGATCTAAAATACGTTTCATTTATGATCTACATTTGCGTCTTATGTAGATCGGGCTTTAATATTATTGACTCTGTGTGTGTGTGTGTGTGTGTGTGTGTGTGTGTGTGTGTGTGTGTGTGTGTGTGTGTGTGTGTGTGTGTGTGTGTGTGTG
>NW_017259202.1:102372-103075 GCF_001594045.1 Atta colombica
TACGCAACAATATTTTAAGTATTTTTTCAATCACACAATCAATATTATTGACGATATCAATATTATTGATATATTTTATTTTAGTTTGACATACATTAACTATTGTACTGTGACATGGATCCTAATAAAGCAATATTGATGCTTGAGAATCAAAATCCAGATCATTATTAGTATTTTACGTCAATTTATTAATATTAACTGCAGAAGATCAGTAATATTGTCAGTATTTGTTAATATTGGCATTATTATTGATTATGTAGTATTGCCTTAATATTTACTTATATTATTTGAAAACCATATATTTATACTAATTATAGAAATCAATGCCTTAAACGGTCTAGCTGGATCTTAAATGCTTGTGTAAATTTATTCATTACAATTCTGTGTAAATTTATATACGTATGTAGTTCTTCGAAAATGCGGAAAAGCAAATTGTTAAATTGCTCAATTTAATTCGTGATATTACTGCGATAGTTTAGTAGAATTAGCGTTTCAAGATCGAAAAATCATTTTGGCGCGCATTTCAAAGGACTATATATGTAGTATATAAATTCACAAAAAATTATTTGAGCATTTATTTAAGGCATTTCTATAGTTTGTGTTATCACGGTCCTATAATATATTATATATTTATACTTTATTCTCATATTATTATTATTATGTTAATAAAGCAATATTTGATGATAAAAACTGCATTATATAT
>NW_017259202.1:103175-105675 GCF_001594045.1 Atta colombica
GGATACAGTAACAAATAGTTTATGTAACAAATTTATATAAACTATTTGTTACTGTATCCAAATCTTCAACTTATAATAATATACTATACTTACGTAAGTTTTTGCATTTTCTTTATAGGTTCAGGATTTGTTTGCGGCATCTCGATTTTTTCTTGCAACCGTTTACTTCTGGTGGCAGGTGCTTCGATAGGTGGTAACTTAATCACACGATTACCTCGAATGATTTGAATAGTCTCTTTATCATCCTTTGATTTTTTGCTTGTTTCTTTCGACACATTTGTTTGTGCCATTGATGTTGTCTCTGGTAACTTAGAATCTTGTTCGGGTGATATTAATGTAGGCATAAGTATGCTATCCGATGCCAATGACTCTGGTATCACTCGTGGCTTGGGATCATTTAGTGTAGACTGTAAGCAATAAAAAATTTAGGAATAAAATCCTAATTATTTTATAAAACAATTGTGTTGTTTTAAGGGGGATGTCCCTCGACATTCAAAAATCAGAGACACTGAGATAGCTGACCAATTAGCAAAAATTAACTAATATTCGAACCGAGGTTGGCATTCAGTGTGTTACAGTTTAGATAGGACAAAGATCAAGAATTACTTACGAGAAAGCTGTATCTTGATTTCTGAAGGGAAAAAATAAAGTGTAGAAGATTCTACTAGAAGATTCGCCTAGTAGAGAACTTAATTAATAGCATAAAATTGCTAACAAAAAGATGACGCCAGGTTGGTAGTGCAATTGTTAATGGGGCACTATCAATTATCACAAGTTTCTATTATATACTCAATTGTAGGTATCGAGACTAATCTCCACATCCTCAGCTGATATTTAGCACAGACTTGATAAACTAAGATGCCGAACTTTTTTCTCTTGGAGCTCGGGCAACCAAGGCGACTATAGATTGAGAAATTTTTTCTTTTGGCAAAATCCTATCATAATCTAGTTAGGAATAAAGAGGCATAATATTCAATCTAATTGCCATAAACAAATTATTGAAAAGAATTGCCCTATAGATCTGTTATTATTCTTGTCGTTATGATTGTTATTATTATGAACTATTTCTACTAATATTTTGACTATCAAGATAAATGTAATACTGCTTAATCCTTATGTTAATATCTGTTAATTTCACTGTGCAATTTCGTATGCTGGAGGTTGTAATAAATGGTTCTCTATACTTCTTATCACTCAAGACCATCTCCAAAATTATTCTAGCAAAACTAATCTAACAACGTACTAAATAATTCTCCCTATTTTCTTCTTAAAGAGTGAATAAAACAGGGAAATTTATTATTATTAATATTGAAATCTTGTAAAAAAATTCTCTGAGAATTCCCGAATTTTCTAGGTATTTTTATTTAAAATTCCAGGTAAGATTAGACTATTTTTTAAGGATATTCTACTTTGACGGATCAAAAAAAATTTTTTTTTTTTCATTTTCTTGTAATTTGGGATCTTAAAAATGTGTCCCTAAAACGTTGAGACGAAATTCGTCAAATTGACCGAGCTACCAAAGAGCATAGAGAAGGCATAGCGCTCATACGACGCGAGATTACGTTCAGCAGACAAACCATTTGTGTAGTATTAAAGTCATGGCATAAGGAAATCAACATATTGGATTGGCTACTGCTTATATTGTAAGTCTTACAGACTTTACAATGATTGAAATCAATGTTGTTTACTACTTACGTATTAAGTTTTTGTTTGCCATTACTCTATGCAATCAGATGGTGCCATATGTAGCTCAGGATGATTCTTTTTAAGGATGCGTTCGGGAACATCATCCGGATGCGTGCTCTCGTGTATCATCCTTGTTTAACATTGAGTGAATAAGAATAAAACGGTACACGGAGGCACTCGGGTAATATTTCTGAACGCATCCTAATCTGTGAAATTTCGTTCAAAATTTCCGTTACAGGGAATAGTGTGTTCTCGCTCTTCGAGGAAGGTATTTTATATGATACTGGTATAACTGACTAAAGATAAGTTATTGAAATTATTCACTTCGTAAATGCATTGAAATATGAGAAACTTTAAATGAGTTTTTCTCGAAACGACTTTGCGTGTATTTTTCTCACAACTGGATCGATCGACTTGCGCTTTAACACACACACACATATATATATATATATATATATATATATATATATAGAGTGTACATATTAGGCTAACGTTTGACCCTCCAACTTTTTGATATCTTCAAAATTACTATGTTTCCGGACCGCGAGAAATAAATATTTTTTAGTAAAAATCGAAATACTTTCTTTCAAGCGCCGCCATTTTGTCAATTTTTTTCTCCAATTATTTATTAGAAGACCGAACGATAACTACATTTGTGAAGAATAAAACAAAGAAAAATTCGTTTGTTTCAGATGACGAGGACGGCAGCAATCACCATACCCGATGAAAGCAAATTTTTCGAGCATGATCTGTGCATTTATTTATAACTTTTATAATTAACAATAAAACGCTTTGTAAAAATTTGAGATATTAT
>NW_017259202.1:106983-116428 GCF_001594045.1 Atta colombica
TAGTAGGCTAATGATAGTCAGCAATTTTATTTTAAAAAATTTATATTTAATATTTAATATTTTACAAAATAAAGAAGACATCAATCTAATATCTGATTATTGATTGTTCACTAAATAATAACGTCGTTTATCATTGCTGATTTCTCATTAGCATATTTATCTTTTTGTATTGTTTATAATATCAACTTTTTACATCTGAAAATGACATGCATCAATATCAATAACAAAATTATTATTAATAGATGTGAGAAATAAACGCATTCTTTACATATATCTCATTATATAGAGTATAGAAAAAATTGGGATTCTGAAATATCTCGAGAAAAATAAGTTTTACAAAAAATATTTCAATTAAAAATTGTGTGTTTTAAGGAACGCATTACATGACAATGTGAATGTGACCATGTGAATAGTATTGTTCAAGTTACATAAAAATCACTTTAAAATTTTGAAGTGGAAGTTCCCATTTTTCATTTTTACATTTTTTTATAACTGACTTCAAAAGCTTTTCAAAACACTATAATAAAGTTAGTTTTCATTAAAAATTTTTCGAGTTATGGGACTTGAAAGTTACAATACCACCGACATTAGTATTTTTCAAGACGACTTAGGGTATGATCAACGCAATGTTGCAAACATTTTGAAGCGTTTTTTAATTGGTCAATTTGTTAAACCTTATTGTTTATCAAATAGTAAAGAAAGATACAGTATGCGCTTCAAGCGTAACTTGAAATGCACCCAAGATTAAGGTGATTACATCGAGGTGACTCTAACCAACATTCAAAGATTTTAGTCATTAGTCAGACATTTTGGATAATGTTAATCCTTAGTACACATCTTAGTTTTTGGCATCTTTACTGTATACGTTCGGTCATTCGTGGATTAATTTTCATCACTTTTACAAGTATATATAAATTATTAAACATTTTTACATATATTTTGATATCTTTAGAAAGTATCTGTACAGTTATATATTCATAACAAATAATAATAGATAAATTGTTATAACTAACTAATAAATATAGTTAACAAAATGAGAAAAATACACTGTTTCATATAAAAATGTAAAACTCTGAAACAAAAATGTTTACAAATATAGTTCAATATCTTAAAATTAATATCCCAAACTACAAAAAAAAATAGTTTAAGTGTCGACTATCCAAAAAAATTTAGTTATTAAGTAACCTGAAAATATTTTTTTAATATGCATGAATGGCTATAAATCGAAGATATATTGCATTTACATTTTAAATAATGCATTTTATTATTGCTATTGTGTTAAAAAAACTTATAATTTATTAAACAAATGTTCTTTATAATATTACAGACAACGTAATAATATTACTGACAATGTTTAGCAGGGTGTCAAAAATCATGTTTACTAAGCTAATATGTTCTAGGGTTACATTCTTTTTTTAATAATTCGCGAAATATTCCCGCAATACAATCGAGAATTAGTTAAAAACAAAGAAAAAACAAATTTTTTGTAATTACAAAAAAATACATTCTGTACACACATTGGGTCATTTGTAACCCAGAGATGAATTTCGGAGTTATGCCAGTTAAAGGATACGTACAAATTGAGATCGACAACGCACAAAACTTGTTCTCTAGATGCCAAACGTTTTTTAGAAAAAAAATGCGCAGGACACGAATGATCCAAAAGTGCATATTAAGGGTTAATATCGATAATTTTCAAGTTTCAAAATTTCAAAAGTTTCTTAATAAAAAATAATTTTCTTAAAAAACTTAGTCAGTTACATGAATGTGCAATAAAAAGTAAGTACTTCCATTTCAATATTTCAAAGTGATTTTTACGTGATCTTAACAACGTTATTCAAGATCACATTGCCATATAAGGCGTTACTTAAAACCCTATAACTATTAATTTAAATATATTTTTCGAGACAAGCTCCCGATACTTTTTCCGTATTCTATTTATAAAATTATATGAAATAAAAAATTAAAAAGTATAAAAACCAATTCTTTTGCGTTCTTTATCATATTTACTAAAGCGAGAGAGAGAGAGAGAGAAAGAGAGAGAGAGAGAGAGAGAGAGAGAGAGAGAGAGAGAGAGAGGAAGAAGAAGCAGAAAAAAAAGGGAAGGAATGGAAAGAAGAGACTAGAGAGGAAAGAAGAAAAAAAAGACAAAGGGAGGTAGAGGAGAAGAGATGTTTTGAAAATGGATCCATACAAGATGAAAAAATCCTGAAGTAAAGTAAATTTAAATTACAGATGGGGGAACACATTTATCATTATAAAGAGAAAGATACACGCATATATTTTTATCAGTAGAGGATATTTTGAAAATAAAATTTTTATTACTTTAGACAACATAATTTAAATATATCAGTAGAGGAGAGGATAAAAGGAGCAATATCATAAATTAAATAATACTCTCTAATGAAACAGTATGATGCTAGAGAGCAATGTAAAATATAAAATTCATATATTACATATACATTATAATCAATAATATAATACGAGTATATTACATGATTTGACAACATAAAGAACAAAATTTTTACTAATAAAATTATAATGATAAACAATATGAGCAAATTAAGGAATTGAACGAATAAAAAGTACAAAATATGCAATACACTTATTAACAATAGCATTAGTATTTATAAAAATAAGAGAAAATAGAACAATAATAATATATACAAGAAATTCTCCATTGTAAATATCCAAAATATGAACAGAAATAATAAACAATAGTTTTTAAAAATTATTTGAAAATAAATAACAAATTGATATTGAGAAAACAATATTACAAAATCAATTTAATATAAGGCTTAATTTTACCTGTATCTAACGATGGTTGCAATTCTTCAGTCGAAGGCGTCTTAGTTTCTGATTTTTGTTCATTTTCACTTCCTGGCATATTATTACTGTTATTTCCATCGAGATTCAATTGTGATTCTGGCTGAATAGACTGTTCAGATGTATTAAATATTGTCTTCTTAGAAAGATTAGAAGTATTCTGCACAACATTTGAAGCAGCAGAGATGCCAATATTTAATGAAACGGCTGTGGAAATATAACCAGTTGGCGATTCAGATGTAGATATTGCTGTTGCAAAAGACGTAGGCAGAGTCATAGTTGTTGCAGCATTATCTACAACTTTCCCGTCATTATTTGAACTCACACGTCGAATTATATCTGGTGTTGAGAAAAGTGCGGGACCTAGAGTATCGCCCGGAGCCTTTCGATTATCTCTTTTAAGCTTTTTCGCATCTGTAAAAAATATTTTAGAAATATAATTTAATGTGTAAAACTCATTTTGATTTGTTTTTAAGTAACGAAGTAAAGAAATACTAACTATCTAATGTCTTGATCTCTATAGATTTTGCGGAATTTTCTTCCCCTTTCAAAATTGATTCTATACTGGTGTCAGACTTTCTCTTTTCCCTCTTTATATCACTAGGCTTGATTTTTATCGGCGTATTGCCGATAGAAAAAATTGTTTTCGATTGTTGCTGTATTAGCGAGCTTTGGTTTGCACTTTGTTGTTGTGTCATAGATTGTTGTGACGCGAGTTGTTGCGTCAATACTGCCTTTACTGGAGAAACCTGCGCATTCGAACTTACCGTTTTAGACGCTATTGGTAGTTGTAGCAATTTCCCATCTTTGGTCGTAAAAAATTTTGCACCTGCTGAGTTTACGAACTTTTCCTTAGAAATCAATAGGGTCTTTTTAAGACCGACATTTTTTAATTCATTCGGTTTCATCGGAACTTGTTTTTGAATAAAAGTAACTTTCTGATTGCTTCTTCCTTGACCAGGTTTGGTCAATATCATATCACCCTTAATCATATTGGTATTAATTAAATTTGCTTTCACTTGATTTGTTGTTTGTAGTATTTTCTCATATGCTGGTGGCGATTCTTGAAGCACAGATGAAGACACTTCTGTAAGCTGCAATTCTTCCTTTTTCTTTCCACAGAGTGTCTTGACTTGTCTCTTATTCTTAGTAGGGCTAAATCTCTCTAATAATTGAAAAATAATATTATTTTCTTCGGTTAGAAAATCAAATATTTTCCAATAAACTAATTACGCACCCGATTTGTCGTCTTTTTCAGGCGTTTTCATTGCATTAACAGCAGCAGCCATCTCCATATCCAATCGCCGCACTTGTTCCATATCCAATTGCTTATTTTGACCTCTCCTTCGAGCAGCAGCTGTCATGCTACCACCTCTTGTAGTAAGACCTTTTCGTCCTCCTCGAGCTCTAGCATTACTTCTCTTACGAAGACCAAAATCTGAATCGTTATCATTATCAGATGGTTCTGATTCCGAAGATTCTGTAGACGATTCTGTGATATCATTTTCTTCTTCTTCTTTGTTACTTTTGGTTTGTACTGTAAACATGATTATAGTAATATTTTGCCGTTATTATATTAATATAAAGAAATATAATTGGTATAGTTAAAAAATAATTATTGAAATGATACATTTAGTTATTCCTTGATGAGCATTCGTTATACTTCTCGACACTGAATGCCCTGACAATTTAGGAGTTCCAATAACGCTTGTATTGGTTCTAGAAGGTCCAGTTGTATTTGACGGTGTAGATACAATCGTTTTACGTATTGATCTATTCATCTGTTTGCTTTGCAACGATATCTATAATGCAGGAATTAAATAATTAGTAACAATATTATTTATTATAAATATATGTAATAATTACATTTATATTCTTAACCCCAACATTGTTCATGTCATTAATGGGCGATGACATAACAATAGTTCGAGGAGAGGATGATTGATGTATATATTGTATATCATTGGATTCAGATAAATCATCAATAATTGGTAAGGGATCCCTTGGCACAGGATCGTTGGGTGACAATCTGCTTGTGTAACAATGGTCCAGCTGTATATTATATCGCATCGTATTTTGTATCTCTTCTATTGATAACATATCTAAAAAGAATTAATACATACAGAAGTTGCATAAATTAACTATAAAATCAGAAATAAAAAATAAGTTGTGTAATATCTCAAGCTTTGTATTGATACTAATAATAAAATTTGCAAAAGTTGATAATGTAGACAAAAATTTTTTCACCATTGCAATTATAATATAAGACTGGAATAAAAAAGGACTTTACGAAAAAAAAATTAATACATATATATATAAATATACAAAGTACCAAGCATTGCAGTAACATTTTCTCCAAGTATCTGCTTTGCCTCTTCACTTTGCAGAGCTGTTTCTAATCTTTCCAACTGTTCTGGATCCATCTCCATAAAAGGATCTACTAATCCACCTGGATCGGTACTGACATTTGTGCTTACGGAGCCTGCTGTAGAATGAGCAAATGTCGGTGGATCTACTGTTAAGGTTATATCTCCATTTTCAGTATCTGTATCAGCTTGTCCTAATCGTACCACACTAACATTAGCACTTGATTGATTCACTGAAATGACGATTCAGTTATTATTGCACGTCATGCGATATTATTCATTTACATCAATCCTTCATAAGACATTATTATATGTTTTACTTTACTAACTTGTTTGCAATTGCTTACTTATCAAATTTTGTAGAGTTGCTTGATCAACAGATATTATCCCATCATCATTGACAACAATGATTAATGTATCATCCTTTTTCTCAGAATTGCTTTCCTGGGGTTCAATGACATATGAATTAGACATTCTGTTTGCCTGAAAAACAAATTTTTTTTGTACACATATATACTTTCATCTTTTCCATAAAGGATTTTAGTAACACAATAAATGCTTCTAGTATTACAATGAATTGACATAACAGCTTAACAAATACATGTTATTCCAGATTTATTATGGACCTACTTCAATCAAAGATACAAATTAGATCGTTTACTCATTGTCGTATCTGAATACATTCATTCATTCAAAAGTTTTACCAAAGTTACAATTAATTAATCTAGCACGATTCATTGAATCATCGACTGATAGGGAAAGAATTTACTAATTTTGATTCACTATTAAAGATGTACTCAATAAAGTTATATATTCCAATGTATTGCGTTGTCCGGAAAGTTCATGCCACAAAAGATTTAAATTTAATAAATGTATACTAAAATTTAAATCTTCTGCGTTTCAATTTTCCTTCAAAATTGGCACGAACTTTTCTGACAACCCAATATATTAATATGTATTCAGAATTTGTATTTTGCATTTTATAGATTTTCAATATTGGCAGTGCATATCAGTTTTAGATGATTCAATAGGGCTATATTCCAAAATATCTTTTCTGAAGAAAATTTTACTCCAGACTAATACTACAGTATATGTATAGCACATTACAATGAGTAAAATTTTTCTCGAAAATTTTTTCTGAATCTTTTTGGAATCTAATTCTCTTCCTAGTGAATGTAAGGTTACGATTACCTGGACGCGTAATTGTACAAATGTTCCCCAAAAGTTTCACGAAATTGAGCTTGTTGATAGCATCAATAGCATTACAATGTTGTATGCATTTTCGGGCACTGCACAGCCATATCGGTGGAAACACGTTATGCTCCCGCATCAAAATTCACCTGTCCACGGCGTCCATGCCGTAAAAAGTAAAAACCAGTACTGATTAACACTGCAACGATACCGTTCTTCTGTACATAAAAACGAAGCGGAAATGAGGCGGAAATTTGGCTTGAGTAATATTATGATCGAGTCGAATATCGTTGTATCACTTTACGTTGTTGAGACGCGAAGTAAGTAGCGAGTAACGAATAACGAAAGCGGCAGCGAGAAATCGATAAGCGTACTTCGAAGCAATCGTCTTCCTAGCTAGTAAACAACGGTACAATACCGCCAAACGCTATCGAGCGAGCGGCCATTTTGTTTGACCTGCGTTTGATATCGTCGATCGGTGGTAGCCGTAACCGTCCAGTTGCATTGCAGCTTACCCGTTGCACTCCCTCGCTGTCGTCAACTCATTCCTCGCGAATGAACTCTCGATATTATTTCCTTATGAGAATACAATTTCCTTATATAAAGCTTTCCGCTCAAAATTCCTCATTCAATGCTTTACCGCATCATCCATCGGATGGGCCGATTACGCAGGTATATACGTATGTACATATGCATGCCATGGCATATATACGTTGTGCGTCGTACACGGTGCATTGCGCAACTAGGGAATCGATTGAAAATGAGGTGAAAAATGAACAAATACACGTAAAATATTTCATTAGTCAACACACAGCTAATTTGATCACTTTTGTAATTTTCACCTTATTTCAAGATGTTTTAAGATACACTATTGATTACAATGATTCAACGTTCAGTTTGATGCTTTCAGCGCTTCAGTTTTACGACGAAAGTCGTAAGCCGTAAGAAATTGGCCAATCACAATTGAATATGAAAAAAATAATTGACTATGATTGGTTAATTTCTTATGACTTAAGACTTCTGCACATTCTGGACAAGGAAATGCTTGCCGTGGCAAAATATAATGCAATAGCAAATAGCCATGCAGCCAATGAACATATTAAGATGAGCCAGCAGGCTTATTCTGTAACTCTTTATAATGCTATTGCGCAGTTCTTTCATCATGGTAAAAAAGCTGCACAATGGCGTTATAATGATAACGAAATTTGCGTTAAGAGTTACAGAATAAATCTGTTGGTATATACAATTTCATGAAGCTTCGCTGGTTAATGGACGCAGCAAGCATCAAGCAGCGAAGCAACAATCAAGGCGATATTTACCTCAATGTAAATATCGTCTTATTGATTGATTGATTACTGCTCCAGTGTGAATTAGGCATAAAGGTGCATTCACATGCAAGCGTCAGCAACCAATCAACAAGGCAACTTTTACAGTGGCGTAAAAAATATTTTTTTACACCACTGCTCATATCGACTGATTGGTACTGCTTCCACTGCTTGATGCTTGATGCATACGAATGCACCTGAAGACTCCCCACACTCACCACTCTGTCGTAAACAAGCCAGCGTTCAATGCTCTTCGCTAAAACACTTTAATGCTTTATGCCTCTGGCACATCAGCGATGTTCGTCGCATGCGACATGCGATATCCAATAAAAGCATCTACTTTTTCTTACGCGAAAACACAAAATTAAGCTCTTATTTGCCTTGTTTACATGCACTTAAAACACGTACTAATTAATAACTTAATTTCTATTAAATTATTTTAAGCGATGTATTCAAAGAATGTACTAAATTGATACAATATGCATCAAAATAATTAATTAAATACACATATTGTATATATGTTCACATGAATCGCTAAAATTAAGATTATTCAATAGAAAGTTAATATCCGTCAAGTTAATACCCTACTTGTTCCAAAACATTCCTCTTCGAGGAAGATTTTATTCTATATGTTACAGTATACGTTATGTGTACTATATTCAAGTAAAATTTTCTTCAGAGAGGAAGTTTTGGAACGTAGCCTAAATGCACGAAAATTTATCTTTAGGCTGCTGTTTCATATTGACGCTTGAGAGGCTCAGCATAATAAAAGGAACAGAAAACAGAGAATAAGAATTTTAATCAGAAACTATGTATTCCACAATACATGATTTCTGATAGGTTGAAATTCTTATTCTCTGTTTCCTATTCCTTTTATTGTGCAGAATCCCTAACGCTCATTTTCAGTGTCAATACAGATCACGTGATCAAAATTGATGTTTGTTAATTTTGATTACCTGTTTTACCGCTCAAATCGAGTATCGAGTGTAGAGAGTCAGCATCAAATGCAGCTTTAGGCACATGCACACACTGACGCCACTCTCTTTATATTCACTCTTAAAGGGCTCCGCACTAAAAGGAATAGAGAACGGAAAACAGAGAATAATGCTTGTATTTATAATCAGACTTTGTACAAGGCCTTCCTAAATTTATCTTTAGATGCTCAATAGCCAATGAAATAATTCGTAGGGTCTGAAGAGAAATTTAAGAAAGCCTTAAATATAAGGCCTAACTATGAATACGGACATAAGAATTTCAACCTATCAGAAATCATATATTGTGAAATACACAGTTTTTAATAGGTAGAAATTCTTATTCTCTGTTTTCTGTTCATGTTCCTTTTATTGTGCAGAGTCCTTAAAGCCAGTGGCACACGATGCTTGTTTTTCTGCTGGATTAGAATTTTACCATCGTAAAATTCTAAAATTGGCTGCGATGCTGTAGTACTAGCACTATAGCCGGTGACAAAATTCTAATTCAATTAGCAATCTAGCAGAAAAACAAGTATCGTATGCCGCTGGCTTAATTCTCTCTGAATCTTAAGTCTTTCTACGTGCTATAGTCTCTATGATTACTGATTTCTACGCTTGTTAAGCTTGTTTACTAAGAGGAATAAATTGCATCAGGATCTGGACTATTCAGATAGAAGAAGAAGAAGAAAAGTAAGTATTATATTTAATCTGCGGCTTAAAAAAATTGTTCATAAATATATATATGTATATATGTATATATATATAT
>NW_017259202.1:116528-122174 GCF_001594045.1 Atta colombica
AATGGAAAAATAATGGATTTCTTTTTACTACACCTAATGTGTGTGTGTGTGTGTGTGTGTGTGTGTGTGTGTGCATGTGTGTGTGTGCGTGTGTGTGTGATAATATATAATATATTTACAAATTTAGATACCATGAAGAAGAAACAATTTAATGAGGTCTTGGGAGAATTTCCGTCACTCCCACACGAGGTGTCTATTATGAATTTCGTCTCTTCACGAGCTCATGAAATTTCTGCGATGACATCTTCAATAGGTATGCTAAAATACTTCGAATGTTTTAATTCAAATGATAATTGTTAAGTTTACGTCTTCTTAATAATCAGTAAAATTCTGCTCAATCGACGCGTTTTTGTCCAAAACGAATGAATCTGATTTTTCTGAAGAAAAGTATCACTCTGCCCTACGAACCAAGATATTAAGCGTTAAATTTTAACAATTATTAAGGTTAAAAAACCTGTCAGTCGCGAAATACTGGTCATATTGTCATGCTTTACGGTCACTTGCGCATTAGTTTTTAGTATTTCTCGCTATAGTAAAGTGCACGAAATATAAACTTAATATTTTGAAGCTAATAAAGCGCAATGAAATATTCTCAAAAAAACATGTTAAAAAAATTCTGTACTACTCTAGCTATGTGTGAGATGATGTTGTAAACTCATGTGAAATCGTTTACGATTCACGGGTTTTCAACATTCCACGCAAAGCACGATTCCACGTTTCTATGTTTGCATACAAAACAAAGTTAAAAAAAAATTGATTTTACGCGATGATTAGGAAAACGGGGAATTATTCGCATATACATCTATACCTAGCGATTACGGAAGATTTCTGTTCCTTCTCTCCCCTTCCTCTTCTTTTATTCTTTTGTTCATCCAATAAATTAATTATCACATAAGGCGGTTTCATAATCCATTCTTATTTTAAGATCATTTTAAATAATGTCTTTAGACACTAATACGATTCTCTGATTGGTTTATCTGATTGACATCTTAAAATTATACTTAAGATGGTCTTAAATATAAGATCCGACTACTGAATACTGGCCATAGTTTATCTAAAGATGGAACAACCAGTTCTTAAATATAAGAAAACTGATTATGAATATCGGTCATAGTTTGTGATTCTATTCTATCTAGACGAATGTAATTTGTTATTGTTATATTACTGATTGAATTTTTTTTTTACTTACAGAAAATCCTAAACAGACTAAATTAATATTTCAAAAGCTGCCAATATATATGCGTAGACGTGCCATGTCTCATAATGTCAAAAGATTGCCACGTAGATTGCGAGAGGCACATTTAGCACAAATGGCAAAATCAGGAAATGGCAAAGATTTATCCACAAACAAACGATTGTCTCGGAAATATCGTAGAAGACCACGCAATTTACTTTCCGAATATAATCGCAGACAACGCGATAAAATGTGGTTAGAAACGCATATCTGGCATGCAAAACGTTTTTACATGATAGACAAATGGGGATACAGAATTGCTAGTCATCCAAATGATAAATGTTTCAGAGCCAATTATCGAGCCGCTACAAAATATTGTCTCCTACAAGATATTTCTTTTTATACTTGTATTGAAATAACAGGAGAAGAAAAATTATTAAAGACAACTTTGAAAACACATTGTAACACATCGATGTTAACTTTCACAGCGAAAAAATATATTAATGGCCATAGAGAAGGTACTTTAATGTTTTATAAGAAAAATGGTTATCCGCAATTTCCTGTTGGTAATGTGGATTTTTTCTGGCAACCAAACAAATCAAATGGTCAAACAAATGTCAGAACTATTTGGATCTGGGTACATCCCGCTTTTTATGATGATTTTCTTAATGAAATTATATCAAGTTTTGAATTTAAGCAGAATAATGTTGAACAGGATGTAGCTAGTACTATCCATAACTTGAATTGTTTGTACACAAACAATGTAGGTTGTACAATGATTATATTAAGAAATGCATTAAATAGATTTCGACTTCGTGGAGCATTAACTCTAAATGTACTAACAAAAGCATTACAATTGCCATCCTTAAATAAATTAGAATTTTGTATGGATGACACTATTCTAAAAGATAATGACAACTCATTAAGGAGTAAAATGATAGTCACGAGTAAAATATCAATAGATAATGTGCAACCTACAGAGAAAAAAGTGATTGACAAAATAAATGAAGATATTACGATTTCTAAATATCTAAATACAGAATTTGGTAAAAATACATGGTATATTAATTACTATAAAAAAAAAGAAAATAAGGAGGCTTTCAAGGTGCAAGAACAATTATGGCAAATACTGATGTCTTTGGGATCGCCAAATTATTTACCAACAAATATGATTATTGGAGTAACTATTTTAGATCCACGCTTTTATTTACCTGAGAAAAGAACAAAATGTAATACTGAAATAACAGAAACACTTTCTCGATCGATTCTAGTTGATCGATTAGTAACTAATTCTAACTATTCTCCTATTTGGGATACAGAAATACGTCGTATTGTAAGCAGTTCTTGTATGCCTACAAACATTATTAATAAACTCAGAAGTGAATGTCTTGTACCTGGTGTATCTAACGATCAATATTATACTGAGGACATTATGGCAAAGATACCTATACTTCTTATTCAGAAACCGGGAACTATCACAGGTATCTAATATTTAATTCTTGATATTCTTTGTAAGAATGTATTTAAGAGAGACGATTTTAATTTCCAAATTATTTTATAGATATTTTTCTCTCATTTCAGAAAAAAAGATTTTAAATAAAAAGTTTACAAGTTTGGGATAGGAATATGATATAGACAATAATTTTATATTACATGCATTTTTTGTGAAATTTATTAATGTTATTCAAATATTAGTGTGGGAAAAAGTTCGTGGCGTTTTTCCCTTTAGATGGCAAAAAACGCCACAAACTTTTTTCCATACCTAATATAAGAAGCACTATTTTCGGTCAAAGTTAGATGATAAACTAATACATATGATCGTATTCGTGAGCAACGGCATAATGTCATCGTATACTCAATAACTTAAAATCTCAAATACTCCTACCTCCGGAGACATGAGAATATTCTTAACCGATCGTTTGATTATCTTCTAATCTACCTTTTTCATATAATTTAATTATTGGATTATATATAGCATTTAATTTAAATTTTCATTAAATTTAAAATTCAACTTAAACTTAATTAAATTTAAATTTAATCTTTACTGTACATGATTCGGGTTATTATTCTTTGAATCTTCCAATAGTTGTAAATTATATTACACTTTATTATTTTTTAAAATAAAGTTTCAATATTTATTCTAGTAAGTTAAAAATATGTTAGTGAATTTTTAGAGATTTTTTTTAACCATTCTGAATAGGAGAAAAAAACGGATGGATTCTAGTGATCCATGTTTGGACGGATGTGGCATCAAATTACGCGCGCGCGCGCGTGTGTGTGTATGTGTGTGTGTGTGTGTGTGTGTGTGTGTGTGTTTCCTTCCTTTAAGGATATGCTCATTTTTGCTTCATTTTGGAAAGAAATGCAAAAAAAATACCAAACGTGATTTTCTATTTGCTGCATTCAGCAGAATGTTTATTTTCTAATTGTTGAAAGTTTTCTTCGCGTTGATTGAATTATTACTTTTAGATCTAGAAGAATAGTCTTACCTTGGCAAACAATCAGTAAAATGCGAAACTATTGCATTCTGCCAAACGTATTTATTACGGTGAGATCAGTGTTTGACTATGACACGAGTTCCGTACAAGATGCAACGCGTGCATTGCTACAAGAGACCAATATTTTGAATATCTGCATTAAGCAAGTGACAATGTGAATAATAAGTATAAATAAATAAGCAATAAATAAGTACAAAAATTAAAACTACGTTTTGTTTTTTTTTTTTTTTTTTGCAATTTTCTTCAAAACGAAGCGAAAACGAGTACATCTCTAAAAAACTGTTTTTCTTATTTTATCAATCCCTTACATCTAATTCTCACGATGTTTGATTATTAAATTTATTTTAAAAAAATGAAGTCTATTTTCGATCAAAGACGTCGGTCTAATACGAATTATAATTGCTCAACAAATTAGAAATAAAAACTCTAAATGATTAAGCTGGATTTTTAATGTTTAATAATTCCGTGTGAATTTTATATACATTTATATCATTAATTTATATCCAAACTACGCCCCGAATTTAATTTTCTTGAAATGCAATCTTGACAGAACTAGAACAGCGATATCACGAATTAAATTGATAAGCAATTTAATAATATCGATGCTTATAGACATCTTAGAAAACATTAATAATATGATATTGATAAGCATGAAACCCGTAACTAATTTTGTTGCAAAAAATACCTCGACCAGGGATTTCTTTCCGGACAAACGTCTTCACAGTTAGACTACTGAGACAAATTGTTGTCGAATTGTAATTGTTAGCATATATCTTCTTGAAAAACGTTTAGTTTCTCTCACTAGTTATCAATTATTACGATAAATATTGCACAAGATTTCCCTAGATTTCTATTGTGGAATAAATCGGAATGAATTCCGATTGGAATTATTTCATTTTTCCTAAAAAATAGAAATCTAGAGAATAATCGAATAATTTCAATTGGAATCTATTTCGAATAATTCCATAGTACATAGTATAGTTCCCTGTCAGACAGTCGTTTGGAAAGCACCATTATCCGGCCCGTGAGATTCACATTATTCACAGCTTGATTTTTGTTCACGTCGCATGCTCCTATCATAGTTCCTACTCACTCCAATGAGCGCAATAGAAGCATGTTAGAGCATGCGAAGCGAATAAAGAGATGACAAGAAGCTTGATTATGTTAAAGCTCTAGATCAGAGTCTTCCAACTCGGGTATGGCCTTTTACGTTATGAAAGCTCTCTTCCTTCTTCCTCCTATTAGGTTTCTGATCTCAAGAGACAGATCACAATATATTATGATACTGTGATTCGCCTCTATAGGTAAAGGTCTAATCGAAGGAAAAAGGATTTCATAACGCACACCGAGTTGGAAGGCTCTGCTCTACACTGTTAAAAATATCATGAAATTTAATATAATATACTTTTAAGTTACATAAATCCAATTTTATGATATTAAATTAATTTTATGTATCTGTAATTGAAAAGTATATTTGTGTATATGTACATGAAATTTAGTGAACGTTTCATAAAATTTTACGAAGTTTAGTATACTTTTTATTAAATTTTATGTAGATTTGCATAAAATTTAATGTAAGTAAACGTTAAATTTAAGTTACTTATAACTTTATTTTCATTGACAACATTAAATATTTTTTAACAGTGTAGATATATCAAAGTAGCGTAATCCTTTATATTAACCAAAACCGACAACTCTCCCATTGCATTCGCAATCGATTTCGCAAAAAAAATTTTTTTTTCGTTTCCCATTCGTTATAACTTATAACTACTTTCGTTACATCTCTACTTATTAGTAAAAATTATTAAATTGTTTCTTAATTTAATTCGTGATACCACTATTCTAGTTCTATTCATAATTGCATTTCAAGACGGAAAAAGATTTAAGTGCATTAAGTGCGCATTTTAATCAAAAAGGGTGTGTGTGTGTGTGTGTGTGTGTGTGTGTGTGTGTGTGTGTGTGTGTGTGTGTGTG
>NW_017259202.1:122188-129238 GCF_001594045.1 Atta colombica
TGTGTGTGTGTACATATACATACATGTATGAAATACAAAAATATAAACCTAGATTATACATTTAAGAAGCTTATTCTACATATAATTTTATGAAATTTTTAAATTTTCTATTTTTTTCTTTAATTACAATATCATTTATTAAGAATAATGCAATGACGTATGTTGACAGGTTTAGATTCTGGCATAGATGTTATTATACCAGCCAGATGGGCAATGCCGTTTTGGCTTGCATTTTTAATGCAATGTGCAAGAGTAGGTGGACTTCAAGAATCAAGATCGATAGCTTTTGAAAGTTTGAATCCAAATACACCTGATGTCAATGATCCTGACAGTCCTGCTTACATGAGAGAAGCATTAATTACAAAGGAACAATTGACTAAAAAATATTTTCGTTACCCACCGAATAGAAGAATTAATTTTGTTAAGTTTGGAATTCGTAGTCCTTTCTTTTGCGATTGGAAAAATTTGATGAAAAACTGGTCGGGCAACGAAGATTTTTATGTTCTAAGAAATCGCGAAATCTTGCTACTTTTACAAGCAGGTATTTGTCCTGCCAAAAATAAAAATGCAAAATTTTTTGCTCGAAATACGCCATCTATTTTTCCAAATTTAGACGATTATAAAAATTGTTTAATACATATTCATATATCTATAGTGGGAAAAGGATCGCCAAAAAAATTTGCTATCATATGCATGCCGACATTCGAAGATTTGAACAAGATTAAAATTAATAAGAAATGGTTTGGACCTGTAGAAAAATGTCATAATGATCCAAACGAAAATATTCGTAAAGTATTACGGAAAAATCATTTGATACTATTAAAACGACTAAGACGACAAAGAGTTCGACGGAAGCAAGTGTTGAAAAACAATGCGTTAAAGTTATTAAAAGAATCCGACAAGTTAAACGAAAATGAACATATGATCGTTTCATCCCATCGTAAAATTATATCTGATCAACTGATAAAAATGTCTGAATTATATTTTCCAAAATGTGCAGAAGTTCGCCATTCTTGCGATAGAGAAGTTATGGGATATATAACACTAGGGGACTTTTCATTTAGTCAAGCAAAAGGTATTGGTATCGGGTATATCACATTAATTTCATTACTCGGAATGATTAACAAAAAATCTAACATCATTCTTGTCAGAAATCCTCAAACACGACAATACAGATTAGCAGAATTAAATATATTAGTTTGATATACAATGTATATATTATATTTATATTTTACTTGTATACTTTATACATACAATGTATAAAGCATGATAGATGTATACTCTCGTAATTTGTATGTTAATTATTGTATCTTCGAAATATATTTTCTATGAAATGTGTTATTTATGTACGTGCAAGATTTTTTATTTTTATTTATTATCTTAATAAGAAATTTTTTGGAAGTCAGTGAAGAATATATAGGGTGTCCCCGATCTACGAGATCGCCTCTCGTGAGCAAATAGAATGGACTGAACAGAGTCGAAAAATCCTTTATCATTTTGTAATGTTATAACGGAAATTAGCAGATAGACGCGTACTAAGATTCAATTGCACTAACGTTATTTTGACTTTAAGCGAAGCTTAAAAATCTCTTTTTTTAAAACCAAGATAGAAAGAGAGAGTTTTAAGTCACGCTTAAAGTAACATTGGTACAATCGAGTCTAACAATTGTAAGCTCCGTTTAGGGGTGCGTTGCATTCCGAGTTACGCAAATAATGCATAGATCATATTCGTATATTACTCCTAGTTACTGCCAATATTGAAAATATCTATATTTCCCGTATACACTGTACTAACAACTAGCGATAATATATGAACACTACCATAAAAAATCGTTCCGATTTAATCAATGTGCGCATTGAAAGCACTTTGGTAACGCTGAGAATTTCCTAGATTGCACTATCCATACCGAATTCTTAGCATTCTTTCCAGTGCATTGACTTCTTCTATTTTGACTTGAGATTGATGCATCTAATGTGTTCATGCAATCTATGCGCTTCGTGGTACTGTGATCCTTAAATGTATCAGAAATCCTTTTAAGAGCTCTAAAGAAAATTTTCTTTTTAATATATTATTAAGATTTTTTTATTAAACAAAATCAGATGCAAAAGTCTAAAAAATATGAATATTTGAGGGAGATATAGGCAATTGAAAGTGACTGTGCCATTTGCATTGCTGTGGTTTTGTCACGATTGTGGATGAACGGATTTAGAATTTTTCAATTTTTTTGTGCTACTTTGTTTATGAGATCCCTCTCTATAGACTGAACCTAAAATAGAAAAAAAATATCGAGATAATAATATGCGCAATGGCGATTAAAAATTTAAAAATATTGAAAAATTCATGTTATTTGCTGTTAAAATGAATATAAAAAATAAATTTTTCGTATACAAAAATAGATATTCTTGAGAAAATTTTAAGTCGAAAATTCAAATATCAAGACATCAAGATTATAATACCTTTTAAATTAATAGCTATTAAAGTTTACTATCACGGGGACCGACATTAATTCGTGCACTCAAACACGATATAACAAATGGTAAGGATATACTATTCCACGAGGGCTCTCAGTAACTTCAAGATCATACAAAATATATTATATATATATATTTTTTTTATACAAAATATGCAATGATATTTTTTTAGTAAGAAATTGTTTTTACTTCTGTACGAAATCGATTTGTATATTTACGTACACTTATTTAATATCTGAATGTACACAGGATATCAATTCAGTGGCGAAATTAGTATGAGTGCATGTCATATGCAAATCGATTTTATATACAAGCAATAAAACAATTTCCTAGTAAAAATATCATTGCATATTTTGTAAATGATTTTGAAGTTGCCCGCGTAAAGTAGGGTACCTTATCATATCATCATGCTTGAGCGCACGAAATGTCAGCTTCGTGATTAGTGAAATTTAATCGCTACTAGTTGAAAAAGTATTATAGTCTCGACATTTTCGTATTCGAATTTTCGACTTAAAATTATCTCAAGAATACATCCTAAAGGTAAAAACGATAGAAACGAAACACCTATATACATATATAATGTATAAAGGATATATATGGAAATTCTAATATACAGGGTGAGTCACCTAAGGTCGGCCATCTAAATAACATTCACAATTTTAGATATAAGAAAAAATGTTTCAGATAAAAGTGGAACGATTTCAAGGGAGATGTGTTTTGGGCATTAAATGTTGTGGTCTTTACGAGACATCCTATAATGTTTTTAATTTTTTTAAATACATTATATTGGAAAATAACAATTCAGAACATCAAATAATATTTTTGTAATATATATATATATACATATATATATATATATTACAATATATATATATAAAACTCTTACTTATAATGCATTGATCCGAAATCAGTCTCAATTTACCAATAGCCATAATTTGATCCATAACCTGGTCCATAACCATAGTGATTATGATAATGAGGATGGCTATGGTAGTGATACTCATAATTGGGATAGCTATGATATCCTCCATATCCTCCATATCCTCCATATCCTCCATATCCTCCATATCCATCAGCAAAGCTAAAAGAAATACAACATTTTCTTTGACTTTCATTTTCATTCTAATATCTTTAACGGACTTTCGATATAGTTAAACTTAATATGAAATCCGATTAGCATCGTAATCACATAAATTAAATTAATCCTCATATGTGTAAAGTGGGTTTTTTAATTAAGGAAAATTTTCAGGTAAAAATTTCAAGTAGCTATAAGTCAAGTTGCAATAGATTAGAGGGGGGATCGAAGACCCTAACTTAAAAAAATAGATAGAATATTACAGACTCGACCATAACGATTTTCGTCAATTTGCTGTGATCCTGCGAGCAAGTAAAGTCACAAACATTCCGTGAAATTAATGGACAACTGTCTATTAATCCGCTAGTCGAAAAAGGAATCTTTGGTACATTTTATTAATTTGTATATTTTAATCAAGTATGCGAAACAATTAATTTATCTTAACTTTAACTCGAAAAAAAAACTTGTTTGACTTCTCGCTTCTAACATCACGATTTAATGTAACTGTAGCGAGGATGCAGGAATTTTTACTTATATTTATAGATATATCCTAATTTATAAACTTGACGTAAAATCTGGTCTTCCTTTACTTTAGATATTTCATTTTTTTAGGCAGTTTCCTTAAGCATACTTAATTGACTCACTGTTTAGCCCCATACAATCCACCGCCAATAGCTCCGGCACCGAGAACTCCAGCACCGAGCACTCCGGCACCTAAAGCTCCGGCACCCAAAGCTCCAGCACCGAGGAGAGCACCACCCAAGAGAGCCTTTTTCAGAAATAAAATTGGCGCTCTTTTGTTACGGGATTGATGAGTCTCGGCCACTTCGCCTGATACCGCTTCCAGTTTCAGCGGTGCAACTTCCGATACTGCAGGTGCAACTAAAGTCCGTTGCAGATTCTGACCGTCTGCGACGGTGTGAGACTCCGCTTGAACGTAGATTACAGCCAACATAATAGTCAGCATCACGATGTACCTTATCGCCATCTGAAAGAATGTAGAAAATGATATATTCTCTTGTTATTTGTTGTTATTAGTTGATCTCTTATAAATTCGATCAGTACAATTCGTATGTACACTTCTATTTCTATAGTGCGCACTTAACTCCGCTATGTTACCGCTATGTTATTTTATTATAAATGTATATATTAAATACGATAATACGATAATGATGTCACAGTGATCATTATTTCAATTCATTTTTTATTCATGAATATTTTATCAAATATACTAAAAAACGTAAGTAACGATTGAGCTATAATTCTGATTTTATATCCTATATCTCATTTTTAGATAAAAGGATAATAATAAAGTTGGTTTTCGGCTCTATTTCAATTTCATTTTAAATTACCAGAAACCGTTTTATTATATATTGTACGAATTATCGAAATTAAGTGATTTTTTTATCTTAAACTATTTGACATCTGTTATCTTGTAACTAGTCAGCCCCACGTTTACCACCAATACTCCTAATCTTTTCGACATATCTATCTTTTAAACATGCGTGTTATCTGAAAAGTTTTTCTATCCATACTCCAGAATCAGTGGCATGGACTTGATGCTTCAGAAATTGATTTGAAGTAGCACGCCTATTGTCCTTATAATTACATTTTTTTTTTAGTAATGCGGATGAGCAACATCGTTACATTTCTTTTTTTTTAATGTTAATAACGCAATTACATTTTATCATCTTTATGTCCCTCTCCAGCAAACGAGAATGGATTGAAATGAATTGACATAAATTTTCAGAAATATTGATTCACGAATGTTAAATGAATGCTTTTAAATCCTGAATGTATTTTATTTATTTATAAGAATTGCATGCAGCATATCTCTATGCCTTTCGGTCTAAAATAATATTAGCTTTTTTGTGTGCATTGTGAATACTGTTCAATTCAAAATTTTGTATAGGCAGTTTTTCAATCCAATTGCATCCAATTGAATTTAATTAAATCCCAAAAAAATATTTGCTATTTAAAATACGCATTCGGATAGAAAAAAATTTCAATCCATTTTAATCCATTCTCGTTTACTGGATAGGCGAATTGGAACACGGAATTCTTTTTCAACTTGACAAAAAGTCTTGTCCCTTGAAAAGTTGATTAAGTTTGAATTATATTCTTCTTGTTTTAAATACAGATAACGTACCTTGCTGAGATCACGTTTTCGAACAAAGACTGACTCTTCTTGGAGCAGTAAATTCAAAGACTTTTATACGATGAGATTGAACTTGGTCGCCCCTACCACAAAAAACTTCTAACATTCCACGTTCTTGCTAATTCTCTCATACATCCATATTTTCCATTTGGATATACCTTTCTCACTGTCGGAGTCAAATCGATCGAAGACTCGTTTCCCTACGTGCTGACATTGAACAGTCTAGTGACTCGACAGGAATTTCGAGCGTAAAGTTGTGCTATCGAACAGATTATCATTTTTCTCCATTTAAGCTTTGGACGTCGTCCATTAATTTTTAAGATCAATATTACCCAGCAAACGAGAATGGATTGAAATGAATTGAAATGAATACAGATTTTCAGAAATATTGATTCACGAATGTCAAAATGAATGCTTTTCAATTCTGAATACATTTTTATTCATTTATAGGAATTTCATAGAGCGTATCTTTATGCTTTTCAATCTAAAAATAATATTAATTTTTTCTGTGCATTGTGAATACTGTTCAATTCAAAAGTTTGAAGTTTTTCAATCCAATTGAAATCTAATTGAATGCAATTGAATCCAATTAAATCCAAAAAATGTATTCGCTATTTAAAATACGCATTCGGATAAAAAAAATTTCAATCCATTTTAATCCATTCTCGTTTGCTGGGCGATCAAAAATGCAAAAATAGAAATCTTCCCTCCACAGATTTGAGATAATCCTCCATGTAAAAAGTTATACATAGATATATATTTTTTAAGAACAAGAATCTTTTAACAGCATATATGTACCGTTTGCATACTTTAAATATCTATGCTATGCAGAACGCATGTGAGAAGCTTTATTAAATCGGAATTAAAATTTATAAAATTTTAATGAAATAAAACTTATATATGAAATTAATATTAAAAATATTGTTTTTAAATATAATTGAGAAATTAAAAAATTTGTATTTTGCTTCGATATCTTTCTGTCATTACTTTTTGTTCTAAATGTTAGCTGTAATAACGATTTGTTAAAAATGTAAATAGGGAGAATTTAAAGCGAGAAAGCGAACGAATCATTACGACGATCATTGTGAAAAAATAAGCTATGTTCATCGCGACCTTGGTACATGCAAACAGGCGCGTCTCCATCTTTTTACGTAATGCATAATAAATGCTAGACCATAGAATTAACATAAGAATGTACACAGGGAATTCCGAATTTTATCCGGAACATTGGCTCTTTTTTTCTATTTTTTTTTATCTCCATTTCCATTTAGAAGTGCTATGAAATAATAATACACAGATCGAGAAAAAAGCGCTAAAAACTCAACAGTCGTTTATATATATATAT
>NW_017259202.1:129338-134804 GCF_001594045.1 Atta colombica
AAATTACGTTTATAATACTTTTATTCTTTTAATTTGATATCAGTAAATGTGAAAAAGTAAAAATTATGTTTTTTTCGTAATTTAATTTTCCTGCAAAATCCATTGGCGTATATAGTTTCTCTCTATAGTTAATATTCAATAATGTTTATAATAATTTGTTACACAATCGATTTTTGAAATTATATTGGGTATGGGAAAAAGTTCGTGGCGATTTTTTAGTAAAATTAAAGTGTTTTTCTTAGAGTATTGAAATCAATTTATTTAAATCAAATATGCTCCATTATTTTCTATAATATTTTGTCACAGCCATAATTCCATCGCGATAGAACTTCTGATCGAAAAACTGCTTCAAGTGATTTTCACAAGCCTCTTTTGAAGCTAGCTTTACACCATTAAGAGAGTTCTGCAGAGACCTAAACAAATAATAGTCTGAGAATGCTATGTCAGGACTATACGGTGGATGCATTAAAACTTCCCAGCCAAGCTCTCGCAATTTGTCAAGTCATCAAAGATGTGTGTGGTCGAGTGTTGTCGTGATGGAAGACGATCCTATTGATTAATTCATTCATCTCTCCTATTGATTAATTCTGGCTGCTTCCTCTCAATTGCTTGTTGTAATCTCTGCAGTTGTTCACAGTAGAGTTCGTAATTAATTGTTTGATTGGACGATAACAGCTCATAGTGAACGATTCCCTTCCAGTTCCCACACACACATTACCTTTTGCCTCGTCAATCCAGGTTTTGCGATTGCTTGCGCCTTCTCTCCTTTCTTTATCCACAATCTTTTTCTAATTGGATTGTCGTAAGTGATCCATTTTTCATCACCAGTTATCATTCTCTTCAGAAATGGCTCAATTTCATTCCGTTGCAGTAGCGTATCACAAATGTTAATTCGGTCCATCATGTTCCTAACACTCAACTTGTGAGGAACCCAAACATCGAGCTTCTTTTTGTATCCAGCTTTGTGTAAATGATTTAAAACTGTTTTGTGGTCGATGTCTAATTCCCTGGCAATCTCCACAGTGCTCACATGCTTATCACGCTCGACTTTTACCATGATTTCATCAGACTTTTCAGATTGGATTGGACCGAAGCGAAGTTCATCTTTCACATCGAAATTTCCAGCACGAAAGCGAGCATTTCCATGCTGCTGATTTTGATAGAGTATCTTCACCGTAAATAGCGCAAATTTTTTCACAAGCCTACATTCTTGCCCTTATCATAATGATACTGCAAAATGTAGCGAATTTTTTCCTTATTTATTTCCATTTTCAAAATAAAATAACTTTTGATCCACTTCACCAATCTTTTTTGGCTCAAAACAAAGGTTAAAATGTCACTTTTTAAACGCACGTCTAGTGTTGCCGATGCGATTAGTAGTTGCCGACTGAGCATTTAATGCCATCTAGCAAGAAAAACGCCACGAACTTTTTCCCAATATCAGAAATATTTTAATTTCCATACTTCAGTTCTATTTTTAATTGCTATTTTTTGCTTAACTTCTCTAGTGAAAAAATTCGTTGAAATTTCGCGAAAATGCTTTTAAGTTTTCAAACATTTTTTAATGAAATTTCAATGAAATTTCGGAGAAATAAATTAATTTATCTAGTTTTATTACTAAAAAATAATATTGATTAGCATATTTAAGAATACGATAAAATTATCATAAAAAAATAGAAACATTTCTTCCTAAATTCAGGAATTAATTTTATAGTGCTCTCACACAAGTGATCATCTATTTTAATGCTGATTATATTAATTATGTACGATAGACGGGAGCTAAAGTCCTATATATAAAGAGACTCGAATCCCCAGATCGGATCCCTACCATTAGTTCTACGTCATATTTGGACTGCTCCAGTGTCATAATGCTCATTTGCACCAACGTAGATTAACTTTAATCTCTTCAACTTACTCTTTGTCTTTTTCTAATCTTTAGAATTAGAAAAAGATGAAGAGTAAGTTGAACCGAGGTTAAAATTAATCTACGTTGATGGAAATGGGCAATCAGGATATCAATCATGAAACTTTATCCTTAGAATAGAAAGTGAACAATTTCTCCATCAACTTCAATGGTAAAAATTTTCACTTTTCACTTTCTATCCTAGGATTAAAGTTTCATGATTGATACTCAGAATTGCGACACGAGACGATTTGAATCGACTTTGTAATACTTTGTACAGTAGAGACACTCAGCGAAAAAATGTGTATTCGCGCAGGTATGGTTGCGCAGCTTTTTTTTGGGCCGGTTCCAATGAAATGCAAGATGAGAAGAACGTTTACACAGATCCCATGTGAGCAGATATCTGTGGCAAAAGAAGACAATTTAAGAGCTACGCCATAAATATTTCTAAAAAATGAATAAAAAAAAGAAAAGCTATGTTACGAGCAGTAATTAAAACAATGCAGTAATAATAGTAAAAATTCACAATGCACTTTTTTTCATTATCCCAAAGATACCATAAGTTTTATAATTTACAAAAAGTAGTTTATGCTAGGTTAACTTAATTAAACATAATCAAATGTAATTTTATGAAGAAAGATATTTTTACATTTTGACTACGTTTACACGGCATCCTTAATTAAATTTTTTAGAGCAAAGCAATGGACTTTCGCATATGCGGCATTATATTCTCTTTCGGTCCTGGATTTTTCTAACGTTAACATGGCGGATGCGCGGAAGTCAAAGCCAACATGGAGTGTCCTTGCTGGTTATATTGTGCTTTGTATTCAGAGTATGCAGTTTCTATGCACTCGTTTTCCGACAATTGCTGGATTCACGCTGGATCTGACGTGCATCGTATTAAAATCACTAGGGGCCAGTTTCATCAACACCAATTAGCTTAATTGGCCGTTGATTGACCAATCATATTTAATAGAATCGACTGCGGTTGTGGTTGACAGTTAATCACGATTAAGCTTGATCGTCGTTGGTGAAATCGGCCCTAGATCTATAAAGTAATTGATTTCCATAAATGATATGTCAAAATGGCCGAAGTGCACATAGTACACGATTTCAAGTACACATTGGGTACAGTTGAGTGTCGCTAACCTAACCGTGCTTTTCGAGACCGTGATTTTCAAGTGTTAATTTCGAGAAGAGGTTGAATAGATTGAAGGTGTAAAGTTAACATTCGATGATATTAATGCAAAACCAGTATCTTTTGTGCAGTTTTATGCATTAAACTTCTACAGCAAATAAATCCGTATTAAAATAAAAAAACACATAAATTAAACATTCGTATATATTCTTTTGGTCATAAATTAATTAATTACAATTTAAAAATATTGATTTATATACTTGACGGATTCATTTTCCCAAATAAAGTACGTATATACAAATCCATTAATTTAAAATGGCCGCGTCAAAATGGATACGAGTTTGCGGTACTTTTAACTGCGTTTGATAAATCTGAGGAGTCGGAGCTCTTATATTATAGTATATGTCACATGCTATAGAAAAAGAGCACTTCGACGCTTCAGGGGTGTCAATTGTGTATTTTGAAACGAGGTGAAAATTACACAAGTGAGCGAATTTACTAAAATACTAATAATTTCATTGATCAACATCTGGTAAATTTGCTCACTTTTGTAATCTTCACCTTGTTTGAAGCATAGACTTATAAGATGGAGCATTCATATAAGAGAAGCTGAAGACTTGATAGAAAGAGAAAGAAACAATCGCGGAGTAGTTCTCTTCTTTTCTAGTACTGAATTGATTGATCGCCGTGGCAAGTTGGAAAGTGATCGGAAGCAACGGAGACGTTACTATCAAGCTCCTCCTTGATTTCTTCTCCTATTGACCTCCTACCGCTCACTATAAAAGAGAGAAACAATTATGTCTGGAGTAGAGCTGTCCTTCAATGTTGTCTTCAGCTTCTCTCGTATGAATCCTCCGTCTATCTTATAAGTCTATGGTTTGAAGGTGGTCTATGATTTATAGAATCCTGATTTGCATTGCTGAACATAGCTTTTATAGATCTAGTGACTTTACATATATTTATAAAAACTAACCTCGTTAAGCTGATTTAAATGGAGAAAACTGTCTCTTTTATGGCTCCTGCACACAGAACGGGGCAACGCTCGCCGCGCGACGGAAATTATCGCATTAATTAATAATTCTATTATTCGTATTCATAGTCAGGCCTTATAGACTACCTTAAATTTATCTTTAGATATTCTACGAATTATTTCATTGGCTGCTGAGCATTTTAAGATAAATTTTAAGAAACCTTAAATATAAAGTTTGATCGTAAATACGGGCATAAAATCTTAAGTCGGCCTTACCACGCAAAACATCTACAAATGATGTAATATTATTGTAAATTTTATATTTATTACTTCCGACCAAGTGAGACGTTAATTGACTATCTCGCCAATTTCCGTTGCGCAGCAAGCGTTGCCGCGTTCTATGGGCGGGAGCCAAAAGTTACATGAGGTTTATTCGCGTCGTATGCTCCAACATGTTGTAATACGCTCCATAACTTTTACTCATTCTAATACGCTTAATAGAGTAAGGAGCAAGTAGGAGCTGTAATAAGAGCATGTTACAGCTTGCAATGCGAACAAACCTATGATCGCTATCCTGATTGGCTGCCGCTTTTTCGCTTTCCGCTTATCCATCATCAAGGTGTAAACGCGCCCTAAGGCTGTCGTTTCATGAGCAGAAATTTACAGCGGAACGGAATAGCAAGATCAATTACAATCGCAGAAAAGTAAGCAGAGTAACAATCAGACGTTGAAGATTAAGATTAAAGATTAAAGACTGAAATTTCACTAATGAGGACAAAGAAATTTTGGTTCCTTTTATTCTGATGTCAACTTCAAACTTTTAATTTTCAATCTTATTTTTCAATACATAATCTGATTCCGGCCTATTTACTGTAGAATTGTGATTGGTCACATGATTGGTCACATCATTTTGTTCCGCTATAAATTTCCGCGCAGCCTAAAGGTAAATTTTTACGAGCCTTTCAAACGAAAAAAGGATCACGTGATCAAAATTGGCAAATATTAAGCGTCCATTTTGATAACGCGATCCTTATTGTCGCTGAAACAGCCAGTTTGAAAAGCTCGTAAAAATTTATTTTAAGATCGAAATCAGACTACTCATTGCAAATTAAAGATTGAAATTTGACCTATGAGAACAAAGGAATTTTAGCTCTTATTGATTTTGATTGGTCAAATTTCAATCTTTAATCTTCAATCTCATTCTTTAATGCATAATCTGATTCCAGTCTAAACCATTGATAGATTTTATAGTCCATCTTGCAAACGATGCCATTATTAATATTTTTTCTAATATTTTTCTAATAGTTCTTTTGTGATACTGACATAAGTCGATCGGCTCTTTTCTAATAAATCTAGACCTCTAGACTTGGAAACGTTTGCTATGCGATAAATGCCATGTAGCAAAATGCAATAACCAATGAACATGTTAGGAGCTGTATGCTTATTGGTTACCGC
>NW_017259202.1:134904-147962 GCF_001594045.1 Atta colombica
TTAGTACCTATAAATCAAGTATACGATGTAAACTTGACTAAAATTTTGAATTCTCCAGTAATCTCTTTCTCTCCATGGTGTACTCTATGGTCTATCGTTTACACGAGTTGATGCAAGTCGATGCAAATTGACGCGAAATAGTGAGGATCGTTATTTGTGTGAAAGTGGGATTGTATTACGTCTAAATAAGAATAGAAATATATCTCGCGGAGGAAATATATATCGCATCAGGAAAGATAATGTGCAATACGCATGCGACTTTTTTTCGTCAGTAAACCGTTGTACAATTGGGTGCCATATTGCGTTTCAACATTTGGGTTTTGGTTTTGGACGATAAGACAGAAAAAAGGAAAAAAAGAGAGAGAGGGAGAGAGCTAGAGCAGCAGCTTGTATCATTACTTTGATCTCCTTGAAGAAAGGCGCATCTCGCAGGGGGACTTTGTACAGTTTTTATCGTAATATTTTTACATCATCATGAGCGAATCTGACCACGAAAAGACGGGACATCAGCGGTAACGATACTGAATGGTACTCAGTGTAGTGTGAACAATAGTGACTCGCTTTCGTGTCGCTTTGTGTATACGACGTGTGGATCGCCAACGAAGATTGCGGATCTCGCAATTTGTTAGCAGTAGCGACAGTCAGCTGGAGAGAAGGGAGAACTGATTTGTGCTAGTGGCTGGTTTGTCTTCGTGAGCCCTGTCCGTGTTGCGCTCGCCATGACGTTGCTGTGAAATCCGTATCTTAATAATATCAATCCCGATGTTGGCCATAGAATTGTGCCAATGTAACTTTCGTGCTTTTAACGTGGTGGAGAGAATCCAGGGAGGCGGCGGTGACGGCGGCAGCGGCAGCAGCAGCGGCGGCAGCAGCAGTAGAAGCAGCGGCGGCGGTGGTAGTAGTGTCGGCTGCAGCGGCAGCGGCGACAGCGACAACGGCGACGTCGGTGGCGACGGCGGCGGCGGCAACTCGTGGATACCGAAGAAAGCTTCAAACGCGTTTGAAGCTTTCGAGGTCGTATTCATGGAACTATGAACCTGGACTCGTTGTCTTTTACTTTGTCACAAATCAGTTATTTGGTTGCGAATTTGAGTAAAAAAAATTTCGAGGACATCTGTCAAGAGATATCGGATGTGAGTAACAAATTGATCTTGGAAAAGAAGTTAGAAAGCTTTTTCACCTTTAACTTCCCCTTTATGCTATGTCTTTCAAAAAATTCTCCACAAATTCTCCTCTCTCCTCCACCCTTCTTCTACTTCTATCATTGATCATAATTCTCACGAAGCGGTATGTTGGTGTACCTTCGGCTTCCTTCAGTCAGTAAGCCTGTTCTTTTTAGCTCAACTTTTGCATCAGTTCATTTTTCTTCCTTTTCTCTCCAGAATGAAAGAAGAGGATGAAAGATAAACTAATATAAAAGTTCAACTAAAAAGAAAGGCCTAATAAATAGCTTGATGAATATGGTTATATATGCTTAACGTAGAAGTTATATAGGCAAGCATGTGAAATTATGTGTTATTGGTGTTATTTTTTTTTGAATGCTTGGCTGACCAATATCTGTCTACTTATCTTCTTATCATATCCTTGGACATAATCTTTTTTTTGTGTGTGCGTGTATACCTTCTTTATTTATACCATTTATTAAGATTTCTTCCAAACTTTTAATCAGTTTATTATTAAAATACAAGTTAAATTTTAGTTCAGTAGGTATCAATAAAATAAACAAATTACAAATGTATATTGATGTATTATGAATATGTTTCACTTAACGCTTGTAACGTTTATTTCATTCTTATTCAACAAATGTTAAAACAAGAACAAATGCTTGAGCCAAATGGAACACATCCTTTGTGTGGCAAAGTCATCAAAGGTCAAACAGCTATCAACTAATTCTCATATTTCTGCAGTTGGTGCAGTGTGGTGGTCTAGAGGCAGATCGACATTTGTTCCGCTGTCTGATATCGTGCGTTGACTTTTCCAAGGGTGAGCTGTCAGATTCGAGTGCGAAAGATTATTTCCAAACAAAGTTGCTAAAACAGGAGTGCAATAGCTTGTTGAGCAAACCTTCATTTATATCTACTTTGTGCTTTGCTATAGATAATCCTTTACATCATCAAAAGGTACATTATGAAACATTATTATTATTGCCGTAAATAAATTATATACTTACATAAGATGATCTATATATTTTTCAGTCATTGAATTTCTCTCCAAAGTTTTTTACTAATTTGAAGAAAACACTTGGCTTGACTTTGGTACAAGAGGTCACATTTGCGATTGCGTTGCAGCATTCAGAAAACGCTGAAATTCGTGCTTTAGCCTTAGAGCATACTCAAAAGCAGCTGCCTGAATTGATAAAGAATTATATAAATTCTGAGACTAGTAACAAGCACCAGGAAGGTGGTTTGCACGACTCTTTACCTCAGGTCCTTCATTTAATACTCAGCCAAGCTTTCCATACTGCCAATCCATACAATTTACCTGTGGAAACAAAAGAAAAATTTCTTAAACATTTGCGACGTGACTTTCCTCGTGAACTAGTACCAGTGGTACTAGCACCATTCTTGTATCCAGCAGACGAGGAAACTCTGCAATTCAAAATTGAATTAAACATGGCCGTCACTCAAATGGTAAAACATTTATTTTGTTGAGGATTGATAGATTGCAATACATTTATATTTTTCCATTTTAGGATAGCAACACTCTTGTAGAGTTGATTATGGAATTAGGATACAGTTTTACTAGTAATATAGAAGAATGTCGATCGGCGTTAACAGGTTTGGGTGCCAGAGAGATATCCCCAGCATGTGTTGCTCGTGTATTGTCACAAATGGCACGTAGCTGTAGCAACCTGGATGATGCTGGAGGCCTACAAACATTTTGGGGCAATTCAACTACCTCGCAAGACTCCAATAAGGAGAAATCATCGGACAGTACCATTCCCACAACATGGAATGTTGAAGTATTCGTCCTAACATTGAAAGAGATAGTAAGTTTATGTCATGTCTAGGATATGTATAAGATTTATCTTTTTTAATACTACTTTAATTTTAATTCTGTATTTTTATGTTCTAAACTAGGGCTGTTCTTTTTAGCTCAACTTTTTCATCTTCCTCTTCTTTCCTCCTGGAGAGAAAAGGAAGAAAAATGAACTGCTACTTGCTTATTGATAATTTCAATTATACATGATGCAGTTTTCATTAATATTATCTTTTTACATTCCAGCAATCTACATTGTCTTGGAATGAGGTCATCGTGAAATTGGATCATGCAGAATTTCTTATTAAGGACAGGCAAGGTTTAAACTTATTGATTACGGGTCTCAAGTTGGGCTTGCAACATCAGGGATATCCACCTGATATGTTTCCTGTTGAGCTTTTGTATCGGCATTGGGAAAATATAGAAGGACAATTTTCTTTAATTCAGCAAATCCTTAAGTGCCCAGACATATTTTGTTTCGCTGATTATCCGTATCATTCGGTAACAGTCGATGTATTGAAAGCAGCTCCTGAAGGCGATAGTAAAGAAGGACAAACTTGGCGATCATTGAACATAGTCGAGTTACTTTTACATATGGCTGAAAGAGGCTTGTACAATCCTGTACAAGAAATCTTCAAATGGCCACTCCAACATTGCCCGGATGTGCTCATCTTAGCATTATTACAGATAAATCCACCTTTCACATTACTGAGGCAGGAAATGTTTACCACGCTATTGCCAATCTTTCTTGGCAATCATCCAAATTCTGCTGTGATACTGCATCATGCATGGCATGCTAATAATCCCAAAATAAAAACTCTTATAATGCATGCTATGGCAGATTGGTATACGCGTGGTGATCACGATCAAACGAGATTATCGCGCATCTTGGATGTTGCGCAGGATTTAAAAGCACTATCTGCTTTACTTAATTCACAATCTTTTCCATTTGTCATTGATCTTGCTTGTTTGGCATCTCGACGAGAGTATCTGAAACTTGAAAAATGGTTAACAGACAAGATTAGGGATCATGGAGAAGTTTTTGTTGCTGCATGTGTCAAATTTCTACAACGACGGTGTCCTCAAGTCATGGGCCCTGGTATCAAAGAAGATCCTACAGTCCCCAAGGCAAGCCAATTGCCACAGGAAACACTTACTACAATTTTGGCTTGCTTGCAAGTTTGCGCTGGGTATATTTTCTTTGGAATTATATATAATAATTCATTATTTATATAAATATTTAATTATATAATGGTAATTACATCTGGATTTTTGTTTTTATATTGTAGAAGTGTCTCCCAAGAACTTTCGGAATTAATAATGACGATGGTGCAAAATTGTAGTCTAATGCTGAGTAAGAGCACCATGAACAGACCACCACCACCGGGAGTTCTGAGGCATCGAGCATTAGAACCGTTTAATCCGGCAACTTTGGGAAGCCAAGTATTTTGATTTTTTTTGTATATTCTTTCGTTAATATATATTAAACTATTTCTTGTTTTTTCCCTTTCTTTTCTTGCTAAATTAAATAAATTTTTTGCCTAAATTAAAAATTCTATTTAAGATCATATGTATATGTGACTATTTATATTATTTTTCACAGCTATTTTCCTCAAAGCAAGTGGATCCTCTTGGAAATCTTGGTTCAAGTCTCGCTTCCATGGGTCTAAGCACGGGCCTTGGACCGCCAAGTAGCTCGGCATTCAATTTGCCTGGCGCGTTAGGTCCTCTGGTTTCGGCGCCCGGATCTCCTTCACGACTCATGGGACCTTCTCCCAGTCCATTTCCTATGTTGCCGCTATCTTCGCAATTACACTCAGGTCCGGTTGGTACTCAGGGACCATCTGTGCTTCCTGGTGGTACAATAGGTGGATTGGGACGTCTCGGACCGCCAGCCGGTATTGAGAAAGCGAGAATGCCGGAAACTTCCAATTTGTTTCCAGATATGGGACAAAATGTATCCAAAGAGGTCGAAGACGAAGCTAATAGTTATTTTCAACGTATTTACAATCATCCTCCACATCCGACTCTATCGATCGACGAAGTGCTTGATATGTTGAAAAAATTTCAAGACTCTGGTATTAGACGGGAGAGAGAAGTGTTTAACTGTATGCTGCGAAATTTATTCGAAGAATACAGATTTTTTCCACAGTACCCGGAAAAGGAATTGCAAATAACAGCGCAATTGTTCGGTGGAATTATCGAAAGAGGTCTTGTCAACAGTTATATGACACTTGGATTAGCTCTACGATTCGTTCTTGATGCGCTTAAAAAACCTGAAGGTAGCAAGATGTATTATTTTGGCATAACGGCTTTGGATCGATTTAAGAGTCGTTTGAAGGAATATCAAACATACTGCGAACATGTCCGAACGATTTCGCATTTCACCGAATTTCCGCCTCACTTAGTGGAATATATCGAATATGGGTTACAAGGACAAGAACCACCATCAAGGCCACAAGGTCCAAAAACTTTAGCGGCAATGTTGGCTCCAGTAACAACCCCGTACAAAACTATGACTACAACTACCATTACAACTAGCACTACACAAGCAAAACCATCTACGACTCCGACTACGTCTCTTTCGGCTAGAGTAAGTTCAATAATAAAAATTGTCGAGATCTTTTTTAGAGTTCCATTTCATATGTATGTAACACAATATATTTATTTCCGTAGCCCTCTATGCCTTCGGTCGCCAATGCAACTAATATCGATACGTTACTTGTGGCAACAGATAAGGAAGAAAAAATTACAACACCACCGGAAGCTTTACAAGATAAAACTGCTTTCATCTTCAATAATCTCAGTCAATTGAACCTACAACAGAAATGTGACGAGATCCGTGAGATTGTCACGGAAGAATACTGGCCGTGGATGGCACAGTATTTAGTGATGAAACGTGCCAGTATAGAATTAAACTTTCATGCTCTATACTCCAATTTTTTGGATTGTATAAAATTACCTGAAGTGAATAAAATGGTAACAAGAGAAACATTCCGAAATATCAAGGTGAATGAAAAATGAATGTTTTATCAGATAATACTCTTATAGATTTTATATTATATAAATTTTATTTTATCTTAGGTTCTCTTACGAAGCGATAAGGGAATAGCAAATTTTTCTGACCGGTCTCTATTGAAAAATTTAGGACACTGGCTCGGAATGTTGACGCTTGGCAGAAACAAACCTATTTTACAGGTACATCATAATGGCAAATATTTATAGCACACTACTATTATGGATAATGTATAATTTTTATCATACATTTTAATTATTTTACAGATAGACATAGATTTAAAAAGCTTACTCGTTGAAGCATATCACAAAGGGCAGCAAGAGCTTCTTTATGTAGTTCCCTTTGTTGCAAAAGTACTTGAAAGTTGTGCAAAAAGTCGTGTATTTCGGCCACCCAATCCATGGACTATGGCAATCATGAATGTTTTAGCCGAATTACATCAAGAGCCTGATTTAAAATTGAACTTAAAATTTGAAATAGAGGTACTTTGCAAGAATCTCAGCATTGATGTTGGGGTAAGCGTATGTTTGTACTTTGTTCTATTTTAATATGCAACATAATTTAACTCTTATGCTCTTTCCTTACCTGAGATATTGTAACATAATTTGTTATTTATTAAAATTAAATTCTGGCTTTTTTGTAGGAACTAAAACCGATCATTTACTTGAAAGATCCCGAAAAATTACGAAATCTGGATTATCAGTTGTCACATCCAAACAAGAAATCAGAGCCGACTAGTAATCAACAGCAATCTCAGGGGCCTATGGAAGAGTTGGTTGGATCGACGACGAGCGGTACTATCAATCCTCAAACTGCGCCACCTGCGGATACAACACCTTCATTGCCAGCTGGTCAACCCGAGCCACGATTTAATTACATGGATATATCTGTAACGGGCATTGCTAATATATCTCAACACATTACCATTAACAATCAAGTAAGTGGAAAAATTTATTTTTCTTATTTTTATCAAAGAGATATTTAGAAGAATGAAACATATTAGATAATTAGGCATATATTTCATGGATGTAAAATGGTTTTCAGATACCTCTATTCCAAACACATCCTCATTTGAAACAATTTATTCGCCCTGCTGTTGAAAGAGCAATTCAGGAATGGATCCATCCCGTCGTGGATAGGTCCATTAAAATTGCTCTTACAACCAGCGAGCAAATTGTGAGAAAAGATTTTGCATTGGATCCAGAAGAATTGCGAATACGTACAGCAGCGCGTCACATGGCGCGCAATCTAACCGCTGGCATGGCTATGATTACATGTCGTGATCAGGTAAGCCTATAGATATTTTCTATTTAGCGACACATATCGACACAAACGTCGTTCTATCTTATGTTGTATATGAATTGTAAAGACAGAACGGTAGTTATGCCATTAAATAGAAAACATTATGAGAAATATTGTTACAAAATCATAAAAATAGAGAAGTAGAAAAAAAAGAAGTTACAAAAATTTCGGACATAAAAACAAATTACTTTATTCAAACTATTATATATAATAAATATATTCTCTCTCTATGTTTGAAAATCATAACTTAAAATACTTTTGAAGAATAAATATTTAAATATGTTTTAAACATCTATTTAGCCATTTTAACAACAAAAAATTCTGTCTCAAAAAAAGTTTTTCATATTGCCATTAAGAACAAAGATAATTGTACATTAACGTTTAAATCAAAAAGTTACAATATTCAGTCGATTATTAATTTTCTTATCTATTTGCGTATAGATCCTGGCATCGATTAGTACGAATCTGAAACAAGCGTTCCTCACAGCGTTGATTGGTACGACTCCACAACAGAAAGAACTTGTCGAACTTGCAGCAAATCAAGTCGCTACTGAAAACATGGAACTTGCATGTGCATTTGTACAAAAGACAGCTATTGAGAAAGCAGTACCCGAAATGGACAAACGACTATTAAACGAAGTTGAGTTGCGAAAACTCGCTCGGCAAGAAGGGAGAAGATACTGTGATCCTATTGCTAAGTATCAAGCTGAGAGAATGCCAGAGCAGATAAGGCTGAAAGTCGGTGGCATAACGCCTCAACAAATGGCTGTATATGAAGAATTTGCTCGAAATATTCCAGGATTTCTTCCGCTTTCCGAACGAGATACGCAAACACTTTTTATACCGAAACCTATTTCTGTAAGGATTTGTTTTATAATATACCTGAATTGTATTATAGCCTACCTGAATTTTGCAATAAGATTCGTGATATAATGTCATTTAACTTTTTTATTTCTTCTCATTATGTTTTAAAGGAGGCTCCTCTCACTGCATTCACGCCCAACTCTGCGATGGCAGTCGCTACAGCACAAGTAACAGCCTATGCAACTGTAGCAGTTAGCAACGACGAAGTAGGTGCAATGCTGGAAAAACTTGCGACGGAAGTTGAAGTCTTGGCGACTGCGATGGCACCTGCGGTACCTCCACAGCAGCATGCTATTCTTCATAGTCTTCTAGAATCGATCATACTTACGAGAAGATCAAGAGATATCAATGCAGCTATGGCGTTATTAAAGAAAGTGAGTGAAAACGCGAGTAAATGTGATATTCACAGTCAAATAAACTATAAGGTTATATCATAAAACAGAACTGACCAATAATTTATTACAGGCTGTTGAAGGTTTATTAGATGGACCCATCTTTAATAGTGGCGTCATCGACTCTGATAATCTAATACAACGTTACAGAGAATTACACTTACGGATCTTGAAGTGTCTTCAAGATCCACGCGCGTACGGTATGCAATGGACCAACAAGCACGTGACTCGTTGTCTAATCGAATGCCGGGAAGACTACCGATATAACTTTGAAGCTGTAGATTACCTCATAAGGTATGTATTGATAATCATATTCTTTAGGAGATATCTGGAAGATACTATTAATTATTGGACGATTAATTATTTCGTAGATCTCACTTGATTAGTCTTCCGCAATACGACATAGCTGTAGCGCAAGCTGTAGAGGCAGGAAATGCTTTGGCAACAGTATTCGCTATGCAATTGGTTCAACTTTATTTGATTGATGAGAGGCAGGCAACTCATGTTACCGAAACTGACTTATTTCATACACTTGAGATATTGGCTCGAATGTCACATCACCGAACACCACCGGAAGGGTATTATTATTATTGTTGTTATTATTATTATTATAAATATTAAATATTAACTTCCGAAAATGTTTAACAAATGCATTCAGATTCAGATCACTTTGAATTTTTCTTTACGTTTTCCTTATACAATATCACGGTTTTTTCTTTCTTTGTTCTTTTTTAGAAATTTTTTTTTTTAAAGGAATTTATCACGTATTTGTCACAGACTCGTATAGATTTATACGAGTTATAGTTATATTTTATTTTCATTTTTTTATTAGAACGTTACAAAGTGCATGCCATCTGTTATTTATTCTCTAACACTATGTACATATAATATGAAAAATAAAGTAAAATACAAAATTTAAATTAAAATTCCTAACTATCATGAATCTTCATATTGATGTCAAAAGAGAAAATACATCATGAAAATTCTTGCAAAATATATTAGAACAAACATTTTTCGATAAAATAATATTTGTATTTGATAGAGTATATGTGTAAAATGTGCCGAAAACTCAAAATTCTCCTTTTTATTTTTGGATAAAATAAAATATTTATCTCAATTCGACAGCTGTCATATAGTTTGTTTCGTTTTCTGATATATATTAGGCATATTTCAGTTTTAAATATATGGTTATTTATTGATTATCGAAGTTCTTGGTATATTTCTCGACAATTGTCAAAATACATAATTTTCATGCTAACAATTACCCTCACAATACAAAATAAAAGCAATGCAGTTAGTGAATCTCTTAATGCTTTTTTGAAAATGGATGATATGACATATTTATTCAATTAAGTTGTAATCATACTGTACTTGTATTTATTCAAGCATGTATAAATATTTCACATCACATTTCAGAATCTCACTCTATAGATTGACAAGTCTAGTAGAGTCATTACGTGCCAATCACGATACGAATGCCGTATTGGTAGACAGAGCTCCAGCAGGACCTACGGCACATATTCATTCTGGAATCCTGCAGGTGAGAGTAAGTAGATTGTCCAGATTATTCTAGCGATATTTCGTATTACGTTGATGATGATCGATTATATATCGATATCATAATTTTATTTAAAAATTTGCGTGTAATAATATAGACGAAATATGTCTCTCGGTATTATCGCAAGTTGTAAATAATTAACATGTAGTGTATTCACATTTTATAGGCTCGGGATTTTGACGATCCACCCGGACTGATGGATAAGACAGAATATCTATTACGTGAATGGGTGCAAATGCATCATAATCCGCAGTACGCGCGAGATCCCACAAAAGCATTTAGCATATTTGTTCATCAAATGAACATTCATGGCATCCTGAAGACTGACGATCTTATCACGAGATTCTTCAAGTTAAGCACACAAATGTGCGTCGATCTTTGCTACCGAACTCTATCAGAAACTGGCTTAGCTCCCTCGATAATACGTGCGAAGTGCTTCCATTCATTGGATGCATTCGTACGTCTCGTAGCACTTCTGGTGAAGCACTCGGGCGATGCTACCAATACCCACACCAAAATTAATCTTTTGAATAAGGTGCTGGGTATCGTCGCCGGTGTGCTGTTACAAGACCACGAAATACGTGGTGCCGATTTCCAACAATTGCCGTATCATAGAATCTTTATCATGCTGTTCTTGGAATTATGCGCGCCCGAGCCGGTACTGGAGGCCGTGAATTTCCAAGTTCTAACTGCCTTCTGTCACACTCTACACATTTTGCGACCAGCAAAAGCATCAGGCTTTTGTTACGCCTGGCTAGAATTGGTTTCGCATCGAGTCTTCATCGGTCGCATGTTGGCTATTACGCCCGGGCAAAAATGTTGGGGGATGTACGCGCAACTTCTTATCGATCTATTCAAGTACCTCGCACCTTATCTTCGAAATGCGGAGCTAGCGAAGCCTGTGACGAGTCTGTACAAAGGGACTTTACGTGTGTTGCTCGTACTGCTTCATGACTTTCCGGAGTTCCTTTGCGATTATCATTATGGATTTTGCGATGTGATACCACCGAATTGCATACAAATGAGAAATCTAATCTTGAGTGCGTTTCCGAGAAATATGCGTCTACCCGATCCGTTCACGCCGAATCTGAAGGTTGATATGCTGCAGGAAATAGCGCAGCCTCCGCGTGTTCTCACTAATTTTGCGTCAACAATACAGCCGTTGACTTTCAAGAAAGAACTCGATTCTTATCTGAAGGCTCGTGCACCGGTTACCTTTCTATCTGAACTTCGTAGCAATTTACAAGTGTCGCAAGAGGCCGGTGTGCGTTATAATATTCAGCTGATGAATGCTCTAGTGCTCTACGTAGGCACACAAGCTATACTATTTATTCGCAGCAAAGGTCACGCTCCTAACATGTCTACTATCGCACATTCCGCACACATGGATATCTTCCAGAATTTGGCCGTAGATCTGGATACCGAAGGCCGATATTTGTTCCTAAACGCCATAGCGAATCAGTTACGATATCCTAATAGTCACACGCATTACTTCAGTTGTACAATTCTCTACTTATTCGCGGAAGCGAATACGGAAGCGATACAGGAACAAATCACGAGGGTTCTTCTGGAAAGACTGATTGTAAACAGACCACATCCATGGGGACTTCTCATCACTTTTATCGAACTGATCAAGAATCCGACGTATAAATTTTGGTCACACGAGTTTGTACATTGCGCGCCGGAGATTGAGAAGTAAGTTTTATTTTCTAATTTTTGAGGAATTAAATGCCGAGATAATTTCTGTTTTATATCGATTCTCTCTATCTATCTATCTATCTATCTAAAAAACTATATATATTTTTAAATTGTTGAAATTATCCGGCATTGTATAACATCGTTATCGGTAACATATCGATATAATATAATCTATAGATCATATCGGTATCACGTTTCGACATTATTTACAATACAGTATGTGAAATTAAAGCTTATTAAGACTTTTTAATTTTGACAGATTTCAATTTTTTTTGTCATATATGATAAAAAGTGAACAAATTTATAGCTGTTAAATGCGTTTGAATCTTAATGATTTTTATTGATAAAATATTAATAAAAGAAATAAAATTCAGAATTAGTTTTTTAGTATTTAGTATTTAGTTGAATGTAGGGCATAAACTTGATTTTAGCGTGCAATCAATTCATTCTTTTTTAAATAAATAAATTAAACATTTTTTATTGTTTCAGATTGTTCGAATCTGTAGCTAGGTCATGTATGGTACAGAAGCAGGTACCCACAACGGAAACGGAGATTCCAGAGTGATAGAGCGTTTTAATTCTTGCTGTGTGTATAGTAAAATGAAAGTTAATGACTGAATATTGCTTGTAAAAAGTTGTAGGGATAAATGTACTATCGCGTTTAAATTTTTGAGATGGGTAGATGCTAAGTAATCCTAAATAAGTGTGTATCGATTTATATAATGTATAAGTGAGATAATTATTGCGTTAATATTTTAATAAGAAGGAACGTCGATTAAGGGGAACAAAACCTCATACACCTCATTGAACGGTCTTTCGGACAACGTATTTCACATTTTGTGTGTGTGTGTGTGCGCGTGTGTGGCGTGTGCGCGCGCGCGCGCGCGTGTGTATATATGGTATATGTATATGTGTATGTATGCGTATGTATATACACACACACACACACACACACACACACACACACAAACGACATTGTACACACAATAATACAAATGTCAGTATATAGATAATAAAGTGTATCGTGGTGGAACAGTTCATAAAAATAACAAATGGTGTTCAACAAATGCAATTGACGAATATTTCTCGCATACGATTTTGCAAATTTGTATTCCTGCAGAAAGGTATATAAGCATGGAATATGTACAAAAGATAGATATTTGTAGAGAAAAGTATACGCTTTAGGAACTATTATTAAGTATATGACACGGTGTAAAATCTGTGACATAGCATAGAACAAAATATATAT
>NW_017259202.1:148062-148978 GCF_001594045.1 Atta colombica
TACAGATAGATAGATAGATAGATAGATCGATAGATAGATAGATAGATAGATAGATAGATAGATATATGTATACATACACACACACAGATATTTCAAATGTAATATCTCGGTGTATGAGGGGAAAAATGTTTTAAATGTTACACAATCTGAAGGGCCGCAATTATTGGTTCAAAAATTAATTTTTGAAAACAAAATTTTTTGAGGTCATATGGTTAACACCATTTTTTTTAAATGAAATTTTTTTTATATAATATGATTTCTCTGATTATTTCATATATAAAAAGGTAAAGTTATCGAAAAACCAATAGTATATGAGATATTCTTCTATAAAAATATGTGAAGAATCAAGTCTCAAAAGTATCAAGTAACTATATGTTTTCTTCAGATCATTCAGTTCATTCATTTCATTCTGTTCACAAAATATCAGGTACTTCTTCTTTTCCTTTTATGTCAAGGTTCTGATCTATGTTACATCTCTCTCATATGTTACATCTCTCTTGTAGTGCACACACTGATTACTCAATTGCCACAATCAGGTACGATTATAAGAAAATAATAATTTGAGATATTTAATATTTCCTGTCAGTTTCGTGCTAATATAATGTATAAATTATCTCATAAATTATGGATTCTTTGTAATAGCTTTACTTTAAAAATATTTTTATATTCGGAATAATCAGAAATTATATTATGTAAAAAAATCATGCAATTTCATCTTTCCAAAAATGGCGGTAACCTCCATATGAGCTTGAGAATTTGATTTTATTCGAAAATTAAATTTTACCAATATTTGCATCTCTTCAGATCAACAACGTACAACTTTCATTTGAATTTTTTCGATCTTTCATATTTTCCGAAATATTTGACCTTAAATTTCTAAACATCCTGTGTATATGCATGTATAACATGTATATAT
>NW_017259202.1:149078-151810 GCF_001594045.1 Atta colombica
CATGATTATTTGACCTGAAGAATTTCTACTATGACTTTTAGATTTTTCGATGTAGCAGTTTTTGAGTGATACTTATTAAAGATTTATTCAATCTTTTGCTATATACTTTGTACATAATTTCTAAATGGGAGATTATAAAGATTGTTGGTCGCGCGTAGCATAATAAGCGTCTCTCTCTTTATCGGGGAATTTGGTAGGTAAATTCGGACTGTGTAAGTGACATTTTGCAGGGTACATGATACCCGCGACATTTACTTCGTAATCGCCTGATAATATGTACTCGTTTGTCACTTCTTGCGGCTGATCTTTCGAATCAAAATTTTGCACAAATCCAAGACACACCTACGAACGTGAGTCAATAAGTTATTTCGGAGAGAAAAAAATATTGTTGACTGCGTAAAGAGAAGGATGTTAAGGCCACACAAAATGAAAAATTCCGAGATGTATAAATTATGTCATTAAAGGGCTAAAGGAAGTTGTAAAGGCGTTAATATTTAAACTGCATACATGTGAAAGTGTGTTCATAACATTCTGTTTTTATTGAGCAACATATTTTTATAAATTATTTATTTTATTTGATATTAGTTTTATTCTTATAAACAAAAATTTTTTAAATAACAAAAATCTAAATTTTTTAATGTAAATATTTTAAGTACTAAAAATGACTTATGTAAAGTTTCATTGAGATTTACCAATTAGTTTAGAACAAATAAAGATTTTGTTTATTGAACAATTAATGTAATATCTCAATGTATTGACATTCACATAAATATTTTTAAATTCAGTAAAGTATTTATATTAAAAAATTGAGATTTTTATCATTATTGTGTAATATATTTTCATATATTTTCATATATTTCTATTAGAATACAAATTTACAAAATATTACTTTTTATTGAAATAACTTTTGATCCAGATGCTCAACTGTCTCTAATTTTTTTTATTATTTTTAAGTGCAATTTAAAATAATCTGTAATTTTTTCAAGTAATTTTTAATGTATTGCATTTGCCTTACAATCTCCTTAAGCAGAATCGAGCGACATATCACTTAGAGAAACATCGACAGAAATCATTATCAAAAACAATAAAATTAAAAATTGTTAAATAAGGTATCAAAATATTCCGCGAATTAAGTAACAAAAATCGTATTATTATTTAAACATGATAATTTGGCAAGCGTTTGTTATTCAAAACCAGAATTCGAAACTAAACGATTATTTTGTATTGGACTCTGCCGATAATTGCTTGAAAATTCTCCTCTAAATTATACGTGTTTAAGCAACAAAAACATTTATTGCTTAATTTTCGAGGTATTTTGGTTTTAGTTAATATTAATTTTTTATTAATAAATGTGATAAGTTTTATTGACTTTTTATCACGATTTCTCTCGTATTCCCGATGTTTCTCTAACATAAGTCGTACATCACTTGATTTTGCAAGTAGTCCTTTAATATGATACATAATTTATACATCTCGGTTCTTTTTCATTTTGGCCAAAAAACAGCTGTAATTTAACATCCTTTTTTCTTTTTTCCTAGAAAGGTAGAGGAAAACTATGTTCACCTGTTTTTTGAATGTAAAACCGTATCCCGTAGTAGTTGTCATTCCGCAATATTTTCCATTTCGATAAATAGGCTCACCACCCCAGCACCAAGTATCAAATTCGAGGTCATGATCGTTTAACAGTAATTGTACATACTTGCGTTGGACTCCTTGCTCACGCTGTTTCAAAAGAGCATCTCTGCCTATAAAATTAATTTCCTTCTGCGAAATGAAAATTTGTCTCATAAATTCATATATAACAGTATTGTTAAAATGTTAATCCTCAATGTATAATATTTACATCGAATTTTACTCTCCACGATCTTCCACATTCTAGAGGAGTAGTGAAGGTATCCAGATCTTGTCCCCAAAATGCATAAAACTTTTCAACGCGTAACGCTCTTGTTGCATAATAACCAGCATGTTTCATCCCGTATTTTGCTCCAGCCTCTATCAGCCTTGTATAAACATGCAGTGCAAACTGAAATTATAAAATTAAGTCTCACAAACTTGGAACATGCTTCATGAATCAAAAAAAAAAATTTTTCAATGAAGATATAATTTGAAAAAGAGAAAGGGGGAGGAAGAAAGGGAAGGAGGGAGGGAAGGAGAGAGAGAGAAAGAGCAAAGATGATATAATTATTCGAGTTATTTGGGATTTTTACCTCGTTTGGTATATACAGGACATAACCAAGTTCTCCGGTGTGCGTTAAATTCATTGTACGAATGCCATTGGCAAGTCCAACGTCTAATTCCTGATGAAAGAATGCAAATGAATAATATAATATAAATTAAATTTTTTAACTCAATTATATTACTTTGAATGTGAAAAATGGAAAATTCTTTGGATTTAAATCTATGTCTGTTAATTCAGTTAACAATTTTCTGGTGGCCGGTCCCATTATGCAAATTGCAGTGTACGCTGATGTGACGTCAGACACGGCGACAGAACCATCTACTGGCAGATGACGGTGAATCCAATTCTTGCAACGGGTTTGTTGAATAGTTGGTGCAATCATCATATAACTAATGAAAATGTTTCCGAATGCATTCATACATTTTTCTTCTTTATACACAAAATAATTCATGTATTGATGACACAAAAAATATGATAATTCTACAATTCAAATTAAATTCTACAATTCAAAATAAATTTTTTTTTTTTCTTAAAAAAGATATATATATATATA
>NW_017259202.1:151910-167588 GCF_001594045.1 Atta colombica
AGAAATTGTATATAAGAAATTGCCTTTTATTTACTTTCTTATGTAGAATCATCTTCCTAGTTATGTCAATAACAGACTATCATCATGCGATGCAACTTTATTCATTCCGACTTACTGATTCGATGCAATTCGCGCTAAACTGCAATCGTTTTCATAACCACCAAGATAATTTTGCATACCGGTGTGAATAATACTTCCCACAGACACATCCACATCATTTGAGCATAAATACTGCAGCAAATCCACAACTTCCGTGTCGTTTGACTGCAATAACAAAAGTGAGATGTTGCAATTTTACAGTACATTTGGCAGTAAGATAGATGAATCTTTGAATAGTTACCCATAAATCAATTTTAGTAAAGGAGGAATAATCACTTAAACCAATTGCTTCTCTGCAAGCAGCATATTCCTGTGCAACCGCGTCGAACCAAGGGGGCTTACTGAAGGTATTTGTGTAAGCTATTTTGTATCTCTGGAAACCGTCGGGAAACTCCAAATCTATTAAGAATACTCGTGATATTGAATGAAATGGATTCTTTTTGAAATGGAGTTTTGTAGAAAGAGTTTTGTATGATGTATAAAAATTACCACAGTCATGGTCCGGTTGAAACCAGGAGGGTCTCTCATAGCCCATGACCTGGCCGAAAACGGCGCCTGCATCTCGAAGTTTTGGATAAATCGGTGACATTCTCAGATTTCTTCCGGTTTTGAACTCAAGATGCGGATACTGCAGCGCGTAGTGCATTCCAGGTACCTCTCGCACTCGATCGCGTAGAAATTTGCGATTATTATGCAACCCAAGGAAACGCGAGACATCTAACTCGTACATATCTAACGAAGTCGAGCCGTTAACTATTAATTCCGCCGTTGCGCGACCGACTCCGCCAGCGGCGGATATTCCGACCTTTGGAAATCATCACTTATATCAAAGAATTTCGAAAGCCTATACAATTAGATAATCTAATCAGCTAATTGACTAACTGTTTTCATTCCAGCAGCAATGTAGTAATTACGTATTTCCGGTGCTTCTCCCACAATCCATCTGCAATCTGGGGAGAACGCTTCAGGCCCGTTGCAGAGCCTTTCCAGAACTGCGTTTCCCAAACTTGGAATTCTATGCAACATCTGTTCCAGCAAAATATGAAAATGATCCCAATCTTCTGGTAAAAATCGCTTATCCATGCTTTCTAAAAAACGAAAAGAAAATTGACAAGTTAATTTAGTGAAATGGAATTAGACGAGTAATTAGTTATCTTTCGTAAATGTAACATATTAGAATAATTCTTATTCATAATTTTCATTCTAACCAGGAATTATGCCATCTTCAAATGCTGGCTTTGCAACTGGCTCAAAGCCACCAGCTAACAGGCGTCCTTCGTTCTCCCGAAAATAGATATATCCATCCAAGTCGCGTATAACAGGTATCATTGGATCTAAATTAGCAATAGGTTTAGTATGTAAATAATAATGTTCTACTGGATGAAGTGGTACCTGAAAAATGAGCAAGACATTATTTTCTATCAGATTACTCTTCTTGTTTAATAAACTATATATCAGACCTTGACATGTGGCTCACTGAGTTTACCCACATTTCGTGCCCAAAATCCAGCACAATTTACAAAATGTTGACATTTGATCATACCACGTGTTGTTTCTACCGCTTCTATTTGGCCACTGTGATTAATAACTTTGGTAACCGTGCAATTCTCAAATACTCTGACACCTGAATAACAAATAATAAAACAAAGAATATATTTAATTTAAGAGTAGTTGACAATTAAATTCTTCTGGATATTCTTTTTTTTTTTAATTGTGACACCTCTTTGTTGTGCCTCTTGCATCAGTGTCAAACAGATCTGATATGGATCACCAACACCATCTCCTGGAATCCACAATCCTCCAATTAAATCCTCAACGTGTAACAATGGACACAGATCATGAATTTCTTCTGGCGAAACTAAGTGGCACTCAATATTACGTGATCTGAAATATTAATGAAATTTAAATAGAAATGTCCACCATGGTATCTTGCATTTATTAAATAAATTTACACAGATTGCGCTTTCATTCGTCTGAACGATGTCATGCGGTCTCTCGTTCGTGCCAAGGAAAGGCTGCCGCATTGCTTCCATCCTGTCGAAAGACCTTTTTTCTCCAACTCTTGGTATAAAGCGATACTATCCTGGGCAAGTTTTACTTGTGCCAGACTTGGTTTAAAAGCTCCTACTAATCCTGATGCATGCCATGTTGTTCCGCCTCCTAGTCTGATGACAAATATAAAGAATACATAAGAGAAAATTATATAAGGATAATAATTTTGTTTTTAAATACTTATGTGTAGATATTTTTAATAGTTTGTTAAGAAAAATACATTTGGGAGCATAATACTTGTGTACCTGCCACTTTCTACCAAAATAGTCTCTGATCCTAGTCCTATGAGGGACAAGTGATATGCCACAGCACCACCCATAACTCCACCTCCGCATATAACAACTCGTGCTTCCTTAGGAAATACATATTCCGAATCATCTGATATCACGTCGATTATTTTTGTGACCGTTTCCCGAGTTTGGTAACTGCGAGAAAAAATATTTCTCCCTTGCACTACGCCTCTACTATACAACAGTTTACATTGTTTCCACATTTGGTGTTCCTAAAATAAAGAATACTCCGTCCACCTTAAATTTTGATTTAAAAAATATGCTCAATCTATTTATATGTATTTAAAAACAAATATTTCACAAGAAGAAAGAATCGCTCTGCCCCCGCGAATCGAAACACTATTAATCGTAACACTATTGAAATTAAACCACATTTGCAAAGCTGTTTCTGCTAAATGCAGCCTGACGCAACTCAGCTGAAAATTTGCCCAGAGATAAAGGTCTTTAATAGGTGCATTCTGTACTACGACCGCTCATTGAGCGCTTAGTGAGCTCTTAAGTCGGTTCTATATTAGTTCTATATTAGTTCTATATTAGTAAGCCGATCGCAAATTTGTTGCCAATCATATGAAGCGTTGATTTCAAAATGGAAGCTTCAGATTGGCTGTCGCAACAAACTTGTGATCGGCTTGCAACTAATGTAGAACCGGCTTAAGGTACATATATGTGTTCCGTTATTGCAAGTTTAGAGTGAAATCACACGGTATGGAAAACGACTGAGGAATAGAGAATGCGTCATAGACATGATAGCAACTAATCAACATTATTCTGGGTTATTCCGAATAGCGTTAATTGGTTGTTTCAATGACGCATTTCCTATTTCGCAGCTCTTTTCCGCACCGTGTGATTTCATCCTTAAAATAGCTGCAATTTTAGAGACGTGTTAGAGACTCCGCACAATAAAAGGAACAAGGAACAGAGAATAGAAAATAAGAATTTCAACCTATCGAAAACGGTGTATTCCACAATATATTTCTGATAGATTGAAATTCTTATTCTCTATTTTCTGTTCCCTGTTCCTTTTATTATGCGGAGCTTATGATAGGCCCGTATTCAGAACGCGCTTTTATCTCTGAAATTCTATAATATGCATAAATAATAAATTAAGCAGCATTAAGTAAATTATAGCATGATACGCCACCATTGTTGTAAGCGTTCTGAATACGGGCCATGTAATATATTTGTCTTTCTGTTATAAATTTTATTAAAATTACTACCTTGCATACAAAAGTTGACTCAAATCGGCACATGTCGCAATTCTTAGAGGATTGAAGGATTTTTATGGTAAACCAAGTCCTTCGTTCACGCGAGTGACGGCAAAAATTGTATGATAAAAGCCGAGGAATTCTTCAGAGTGAGACAATTTGAGGCTCTAAGCGAGTTTCAATGACAGCGTCTGTACGTTTGTAATCTAACAGCGTTGTTTACATTGAAATTTTAGGTTATGTTTGTACCTGTACAAACGGTACTTTCTTATATTACGTTGAAATCAAGGTGAATGATTGAGCATCCCCAATAATTGTCTATCCTTGTGCTCCTTCAATTTCTATTTTTTTTTTTTTTCAGAAAAGCGAAAATGATGTGATAATAATGTCGTAGGTGAAACATATGGATGCTTTATGTATCTGGATGATTGACATATTATGCGATAATCCTCGATACGTGATGATTCGCTAATAATTTCCCTCTGTTCGAGGCTGATAATAAGGCAGTATGGTTTTCAAATTCTTTCAAATTTTTTTTTCATATGTGTAGTATCGGATAATGATAATGAGATCAAATTTTTTTCTAATGATAACGAAAGCATATGCTACACGCTGGATTTTTGTACAGAAACATATATAGTCTGTTCCACAAGAGCGTACGGGTTGTCTCTCCTAAAATTCACAAAATTGTTAAATATTTAATTTGGATCTATTAATAAATTTAATAAACTAAAATGTATTTTCTTAATAAGTTATCCAATCTCCTTTGTTATCGAATATGATCTAGCAACATTGAGGCATGCAGCATGCTTTCCATAAGATTTTCAGCCGTTTTCTCAGGAAGATATCCAGATATTTCCATATATGACAAACGAGCTACTTTAAATTAAAAACTTTTTTCCTGACTTTCATGACTGTTCACACATTTTTAATAAGATTGGTATCAGATGACTGAGAAGACCAATTTATTGTAGTGGTATTTTTACATTTTCACTTTGTATACACATAACTTTGATGTTTTGTGTCATTGTTCTCTTGAAGCACCTATGAAATATTATCTGAGCCAAACCATCTTTAAGCAGATTTCAATAAAACACTTATGATAAATTATGTTCATTTTTTGTGCATTCATTGTCCATGACGAGATATTAAGTACCAAATTCCCATTGCTTACAGAAGCATCCCCACACGTGTACTTTCAATGGATGTTTTACTTGAACAATGGGATCATGACAAGTCGACTATGCATACCTTCTGGGAATCCAGGCCCAAAAGAATGATTCATTGGTAAAAGATTATATTGGCAAAATCACAATCAATATTAGCATTTGCCCACTTCAGCTGTTTTCCGACATATTTTTTGCTTAAAAAAGGTTTTTGTGAATCGCCAGCCGTATTCAGAATCAAGCAATCATCGTCTAGTATTAAGATTCACTTCTACACTCTTTTTCAATAAAAGATTCTTTGCTCATCATAACAAACATCCAGAATTCTTCTCAAATATCTTGATAGCTTTGTTCATCTTTTTCGTCATTCAGCGCGAGAGTGCCACGTTGCAGCAGATCGTCAACACTGTTACGTTTCACTCACATGAGAGGATTAACGAATCCTTCTGACTTTTTCATGTGGTGGCCGATAGCTGCATATGACATTTTTTATTTTTTCAGATGTGTTCAAAGAAACACTGCTTCAAAACGACTTGCATACGCAGCGTTTATTTTATTCTGTTACAGACAAAAGTCACACTACCCATATAACCTCGAAGCATTCTTCCAGACTGTTTAGAGAATCGAAAAAAACCGAATTTAACATCTGTGTACTATTTATTAATGAAATTTGGAACCGTACGCTCTTGTGGAACAGACTATTAAAAAAATATTCTGTCTCTAAAAATACAATCTATAGTATAAATATTTCTAATTGAAGAATTTCTAACAGCAATTCCATTAATATATATTAAATTCCACTTTTAAAAAATTTGACAACCAATATTAATGGCAAACAAATTTTTGGCATACTTGGGATCCTCTCTATCTCCAATTTTAGCAAATTTTATATCTTTATACTGCAGAATCTGGAGAATGATATTTTTAATACCATCAATATTGATATTCTTATTTATGTGCACGATATTCTACTAGTAGTTCTACGAGACCAGATAAATATGATTCTATATAGATTTAATATTCTTATTATAATAGAATAAAATTCACCGTTGAAAAGATGGTATTACGAATTTTCTAGATGTAAAATTATGATAATAAAGGACGGAAAAATTATTTTTTACGTAACATTTTTAAAAACTTACTAACTCTGGTAGATTTCTCAATGAGGATATTCATAGACTGAGACTTATTCTAATCATATCTGAATTCAACACTCTCGAAACTATAAAAATACATTTAAATTCAAAATTTATTTTGATCAGCAGAAAATCAACTTTTTATCGACACAAAAGAAAAAATTTTGTTCTTTAAAATAAATATTTTTTGCAATAAAGTTCTTCAGATTTTAATCTTATTTACATCATTAAGATCTTTCTAAAATATCTAGAGCATCAAATTGTTAAGTTGTTAGTCAATTTAATTTGTGATATTACTACTATTGTTCAGTCGGATTGTTTCAAAACCGAAAAATCAATTCGGCGCGCAATTTAAATGACTACAAATGTAATATATAAACATCATATAATATTAATCAAGTTCTTAAGATCCAGCTTGTCCATTTGTTCCTTATTAGTTGTATATTCACATTTACTTGTCCTAAGAAAGTTTTTATTCAATAAATTTTGTATTATTAATCATATATTATTAATCATATATTCTAATTGTTTCAGAATTTTTTTATTTCGGAAATATGACACGCTCACATGTAAAATACCAAATTGCTAGAGATGATGTTGATACATCCGAGTATTTACCACAAAATATTCCAGATTTTCAAAATGTGACGAAGACAGAACCCACGTTTTGGAGAAAAGCGTTCCACGTATTTTTATTGATATCTGCTTACTTTATTTTATCAATAGGCCTTACATTTTATAATCCATGGCTTTATAATGCATATGTGAGTAATTGATAATTAGAATTTTTTGTTTGTAACTTTTTCATCTATCTAGTCCTAATGTAAAGAAAAAATAATAAATATCGAAATATAATCGAAAGGCACATACATGTATTCGCGATTACACATAATGGGGAAGAAAACACTCTTTTTGGACAAAAATTTTATTAGACGGCTTAATCGATTTTGATGATTTTTTAAAAATTTCTTGTTATAAAATTTCCTGCATAGAGTTTTTGATATAAAACTATAATTCGAAATGGCAATTTTCCAAGACGGCGCGAGCGGTGGCCCTTCATATTGGAAAACTTCCATTAGGGGTTTCCATTAGGACATCGAACTCTAAGGCTGCGCTCAAAGTCTTTTACAAATGCTTTGAAGCATTTGGTTGACCAATTAGAAAAAAGAATTTTACAAATTGACCAATCAAAAATTGCTTTAAAGTATTTGTAGCATCGCGTTGACCATATCTTAAGACATATTTAAAAATCATCACTACTGAAATTTTTGCAAGCAAAAAATACATTTTGATTGGACTATTTGTCTTGGGCTTGTCTCAGTGTTGTCCTGTTTTTCTACCTCAACAGTTGAGCAAGTCTCTGATGTTTATCTTTGTATGTTCTCTCGCAGATTCTCAGAACGCGATATTTTTATGTCAATTAATTTTTTAAAGAAATTTGCAGTCAAAGTAATGGCGATATAATCATTACAAGGTTTTAAAACGATGCAGAAAAGCATATTAAAAAAAAAAAAGTTTTTTAAGCTCAGTTTTGTGAAAAATATATACTTTAAAAACCAATACTGATAGTAGAAAGTTTAATACGAGGAAACTCAAATGTTTAGTCATAGGGCGCGGGTACCCATTGTCCGATCAAGTTTGGCAGGGATTATTTTTTTTGTTAATTGAAACTATTCTAAGGAGGTCCTGTGGAAAGAATTCGAAAAATAATTTTAACCAAGAGTAAATAAAAACCACTTTAATATCTGTATATATGTATATATTTAATATATACATTTATTTATTTATTAACACTATTTGTATATTTTTAGGGTTTTAATTTTCCACTTGGTGTGGTCGTTTGCCATTTGGTTATAAAGTTTGCACTATCCGCATTAATAAGAACTATTAGAAGATGTTATAATAGTAAACGAATAAATCTTCCATGGCAAAATATAATTTATTCAATAATGGTACCTGGTATAGCTAGTGGTGTCGATATTGGTTTATCAAATTGGGCACTTTCATTAATATCAATATCTTTGTAAGTATAATCTTATAGCAATAATTAAGATGGTAAGGAATTTATTATAAAGTACATGACATTTCTTCCTAGAGTCACTATGACTAAGTCAACTACTATTATATTTATTCTTGGGTTTTCTCTTCTATTCAAATTAGAGAAAAAGGTAAGGAGATTTTCAATAAAGTATATCTGTGATATTTCTTAAATATATATTAAATATTCTTATATAACATTTTTATATAATTTATAAATAATAATTATTGTTCATTGTAGTCATGGTCTTTAGTAGGGATAGTGGCGATGATAGCAGGAGGATTAGCGATGTTCACTTATAAATCTACTCAATTTGGTATTCTTGGATTTATATTGTGTCTCTTAGCATCGTTTGCGAGTGGTATTCGATGGACTATGACGCAACTGATTATGCAAAGATCGAAACTCGGCCTCCATGATCCGATAGACATGATGTATTACATGCAACCTTGGATGCTGTTACCAGCAATATCAGTGACTTTATGGTTTGAAGGTAATTCTGCATTTTGTAACAGAATTTTATAATTAATTATAGAATAGAATTATATATGTAATATAATTAATTATAGAATTAATCTTAATTAATTAGAAAATTTTTGGTAAATACTCACTTCAGGGGAAGGCTAATATTCCTGCTAATATGACTTCAACATGTTATCAAGGTTATAACCCTGATCTTTAACAGCCGTCGCTTGTTATTCATTAAAAAATTCTTAACAATCAAAATTCGTAATTTCTCCATTTTGCATGAAAGTCGGATGATTCGTTTGGTTGTTTCTTCCTTCAGACACATTCCTTTTAGACACATTCAATTTTAAACTTAAATTAAAACTCATTGTAGATATTGCTTTAAGGAAACTTCTTCAAGATATCGATCATGCAATTTTTCTAGAGCGAAAACGTGAAAAGTGAAAATTTTTATATATATCAGTATTGTACAAAAAAAATGAAAGTGAAAGGTGACAAATGAAGTTTTTTTCATTTTTAGTATAAGTTGTCCGCGTCTTTATCTACTTCCATTCTCAAAGGTTTTCGAATTCAAAGGATCGATTGTGTATTTGAAACAAGAAAATTACAAAAGCGAACAAATTCATTAGATGTTAATCAATGAAATTAACAAAAATAAAATTTTAATCTGTTCACTTTTGTAATTTTCTTGTTTTGAAATATGTGGAATCGATCTCCTGTTGCCAGGATTACGTATTTTAAAAGGATATGAAAATTACACTAATGAGCAAATTCAATATGATGTTGAATAGAATGATGAAATTATAAATATTTTAGTAAATTTTAATAAATCATTTTTGTAATTTTTAGATTATTTCAAGTTTTAAGATACATAATCGACTCCTAGTAAATTCGAGGAAAATTCATCACATGTAACGTCGTTAATTCCTGTCACTCCAGCATCACCTTAAAGACTTGTTCTATTTTAGGTGGCAAAATATACGATAGTATTAGAATCACCGATTGGGGCAACATCAGTAATATTTTATTGACTACAGCTGCTGTAGTAACAGGTGCCATTTTAGCATTTAGTATGGAAGTGATGGAATTCTTAGTTGTTACTTATACTTCTAGTCTGACATTGTCGATCTCGGGAATATGTAAGGTAAAATTATTAGTCAATTTATTATTGAATTCTATACTGTAATAAATATTATGTTTATGCTTTCTATTCCAATAATCAAGAATGCGTTGAAATGGATTGAAATTTTTATGCATATCTATTAGTCCAGTGAATCTAAAAAAACTGTTTTTAATTAATTAGATCCAATTGGATTCAACTGGATTCAATTAAAAAATTTTCTATTCAGAATTATGAATTGAGCCATATTCACGAGGAGCGCAGAAAAAGCTGATAATATTTTTAGATTGAAAAGCACAGAAATGTTATTTTACGTATGTAATACGTGCTTCTACACGCACACGCACGCGCGCACCCTCCCCCCCCCCCCACACACACAAATAATTATGCAATTTCTATAAATAAATTCGGAAAAAGTTTTATTTTACGTGAATGTTTATCTCTGAAAATCTGAATCCATTTCAATTCTCGTTTACTTGAGATTTCTATTAAAAACAATTATAATAAAATCAGAGAATGGAATGTTATTTTTCAAAAGTAACGACATATGCAAAAAAACGGTTCACTAAATTTTAGCACAAATTTTTAATATTTTTCAATAGCAGTAAAATCGTTGTATATTTATTGAAATAAATCAAAGTTTTAAAAATCTCATGAATATAAATAAATCCTCTTGAAATCCATGAAGAAGAGATCAAGTTTGAGTTACACGAAATGTGTTACAAAATGGCTGTCAATTTTTTACTCTCACCTTTTCTCTTTAAAGAGAGAGAAGGAGAGAGAGAAATTTTTGAACCTCGCTTACAATCAAAATATAGGGCTGCGCAATCAAAAGAATAGGCAACAGAGTGAGAATTTTAACCTATCAGAAATTGTTATTCCATAGTATATAATTTCTGATAGGTTGAAATTCTTATTGTCTGTTTTCTGTTTCCTATTCGTTTGATTGTGCGCAGCCCCTAATATGTAACCGGGCCTTAGATCATAAGACATTGTTGCTGTAGTCAATTTGGACACTTAAGCGCTTGTAATCATCATTTTGTCTTCATTGTTTATTAGACATAAAATAAGAATAGAAATACAGAAAAGCGCTGAAAGCGTCCAAATCGATCACTGCCTCAATCTTAAGATTATAAATCATTAGCCATTCTGTTGAGATCCTTAAAATGATCATGAAGAACGAATTATAAATACTGGCTAAAGATTAAAGATTGAATATGTACAAAATTACACATAGATTCAAAATATAACATATAACAATTGATAAATTAGGTTAATAGGTTCAAAATAACAATAAAAGTAATTGTAAAATTCGTTATAAAACCATTATAAAAAAAAGTATAATTACCGTTACAAAAAAAGTAACGCCGTTTTCAGTCAGTTACAAAAAAACTTGTAACGGTTACAAGTAACAATGTTATTTTCATTTCCTGAGAAAAATACAAGATTTATCAAGTTTTAGATATCAAGTTTTATTAATACACGTCACAGAAAAGTTTCATAGATAATACTAATATTCATTCTATTTAGCTAATTTTCAATTTCCCTTTGTTTTTCATTTTGTAATGATTTTTTTTACAGGAAATATGTACATTGGCACTGGCCTTTGTATTGAAAGGTGACCAACTGACTGGCCTTAACTTTGTAGGATTGTTAATGTGCCTTGGTGGTATAATACTTCATATTGTTCAGAAAATATTACTTAACAGAAAGAAAGCAATTGATAATATGGAATTGCAATCAAAAGTGGCAAGCAACAATGTTAAACGCGAAGAGGAAACCGATTCGAACGTGCCATTATTGACGGAAAAATCGACTTCTTTAATTAATCTTCTCAATGCTGAATTTAGCTCGGATGAAGATGGTGATGTGAGAGAAAGTGATAACTCGACCCAAATATTGTCAGATATTTTGCAACGTAGAGAACAGTGATATATTATAAATTTTTAGATCTGATAAGAAATTATTTTTTATTAAGAACATTTGAGTGTATATTTATGACTTACAGCACTTTCAGATTTTTCCAGTATAAATTTTACAATCAATAATGAAATTGTGGATATCATAAAGAACGACTCCAAAAAACATACGTTTTTGGCCTATGTATTTTGTGGCCCTTGAATTCAAATTGAATAGTATGCTAAATGATGCTATATGAAGGAACATTAATCTAAAAAAAAAGTTAGAAAATTTGTACATATGCTACATGCGATACTAATGTAGTAGTGTGTAGTGATATATCAATGATATGTAAATCGTATGTGTAAATCTTGTTGAGTCGATAAAACAGACGACTTCAGGATCTCTTTAAAAAATTAAACATCAGGATTGGGAGAGGTAAGAAACTGACTGGGAATGGTAAGAAATTATTCTATTTATAGTCAAAATTCTACTGTTAAGGAAATATTAATTATCTTTTTATGTCTATGTTGCTTGAACAATATTTAAAATATTAGAAATTTGATTATTTTGACGATATTTTTGAAGATACTTCTCGTACTCTTATACTCAACTTAAATTTTTTTTGAGATTAATGTCTCGTAGCATCATCATATAGCATCATATAGCTTATAATCCGATTCGAGGACTACAAAATGGGCTAGATTTGGGATCGCTCTTTTATATCACATGTTTATAAAATTTGATATATCAGAAATAATAGACATTTTGATGTTTTGATTAACGTTAAATGTATCGGAATTTAATTAAAAATATAATTTGTGAAAATACAAGATTTCCCGATATACTTCTATATATATTATGTAAGAAGAAGATACAGATATCTTAAAAAATTGCGAAGTACAAAAATGAAAGCGTGAAATGTGTTTCGCGTATTAATATTGATAAAAAAACATCACTACAAACTATAAAAATTTATTATTGTTTTGAACATTATATAAGAGCTTTACAATATATTAATTTGTTTAAATTGTGTATATGTGTGCGCGCGCGCGCGCGCGTGTGTGTGTGTGTAGAGACGAGCGGGCGGGTGTGCGTGCATGAGTGCGTACGTAAGGGCTGACAAAAGATGTTTTTTTTTTTTAAGAATGAAGCATTTTGTGTTTTTTAAAATATGTTTTTACATGATTTAAACAGTATTAAAAAAATATGTTTAAAACATGATTTTTATCAATCCTGGATTAGATGTGCATGTTGCACGCGCACATTATTTTAGAATACATGTCCAAAATATAATGATAATTCAATATTTATCTTTTAATAATGAACGCACAATAATTAATAAATTTAAACGCACTAATTAGGTGTCAAATATGATATGAGTTATTTAAATAAATATGTTTTTAAAAATCTTATGCACATACCCAGACAGCACAAGATACTAAAAGATAATGAAATCTTTTTTAAGTTGTCTTTCCGACAAAGCAAAAAAGATGTCTAAAAGATAATGAAAAGATGATGATGTTTTTAGATTGTCTTTTCAAGACGAAAAGATGTGCAAATATTTCGAATTACAAAATACAGATGTTACTTACATATTAATAGCATAATAAAATGTATTCAGAATTTAATTCATTTTTATTTATATTAAACACATTTTTACATTAATTTATGTATGATTACTAATGTGCATCCAGTCGAATTCGCTATGAATTAACATAATCATATCACGTTATCAGTTAATAAACAAATCGGACATAGGTTTGTTAATAAATAATTTATTTTGTATTTCGGAATATATCCTAATTTTTTTGTTATCAAGTTTTATTTGAAATATATATCTCTTTAATAAATATAATACATAATTATAAAAGAATCATATGTTATTCAAACAGTTACTATTCTGCAATTATAATTTAATCATAGATAAGAGAAGTAGATAAGATCATTTTATGATAAATTTAAAGAATTATAAGTTTGTAATTTGTTAATTTTTCTTACAAGTAAATTACAATAGATATATTAGATATAATTTCCATCAACAATAAAATATGAATATATTTATTGTTTAACTCTTTAAAGACAAGTATCGCGAAATCTCATAATTTGACATACATAACAATTGTCTCGAAAGAATTGAACCAAATCATTATAATATGAAATTTTTATTTATATATAATGTCATTCATTTTGTCATTATTTTTATATATATAAATAAATAAAAAAATTTTATGAAACCAGTTTCTATTATAACAAGTAAGACACAATGCGATCATATTTGCTAGTTATGCAATGCTTATCTAATATTGGTTAATAAATAACGATCACTTTTATTTTTTATAAATAAAATAACAGATTTATTTTTCTTGCTTATTTTGTTTTATTTGATTAGTTTTTTTAGATTTGGCTTCAATTCTGTTTTCCAGTTTGTGAATCAACTCGTCTAATTCGTCCTAATAAACATAAATTAAGATATAATTATTCTTAGATAGTTTATACTTTGTATAGATATTATATATTGTATATATGACATACTAATCAATTGGTTATAACAAATTGTACTTACTTCATCATACGTGTACATGAGAGTACAATGCTTCAAAATCTGCTTCTTACAACTAATTAAGTGCAAGGCATGCGGCAAACAATAAACGCTGTCATCTTGCGAATTATTTACCAAAGAGACAAACAAATTAGCTCTACATGTCTCACATTCAAAATCGCCATCATCATCTTTCACCTTTTTTCCTTTCTTTCCTTTTCCACTAACTGGTAAAGGCAATCTTTCTCTATTGATAAGACCTATACTTTCCAGCTGTTTACGATAATTTAATTCTTTTTCACAAATCTTTATTACACTCGGCAATATCTAAAAATAAAATATAAAATTATAATGTAGTGCTAAGTAACTCAAAAGTTTATGTAATATATGACTATCTAATCATTTTAATCTTTAATATTAATCTAACAATTACAGCATAAATTTATTCCTACCTGTTTCAATATATCTATGTGCGATCTCGTATCATTAATAATATTAAATAACAATCTCTCAAATGAAAAGATAGAAGGTTCGCAACTATCTTGTATATCCTGAAAAAAAAAAAAATATATACACACACACACACACACACACACACACACACACAAACAAACAAACAATACATATTTATATAATAATAATAATATAATAATAAAATCATAATTAAAATTAAATGGCTAAAAATCTCATATGAAAGATTTTACATGTTACATATATACCTTAAATACTTGTTCTGCAGTTTCTAACCAGGATGGTTGTGCGAAATATACGCTTTCAGATACAACATAACCAGTACATATGCTTGATGTGAAAGCTTTTGGAAATACTATTATAAATTGTCCTGGCTCTTGCACAGTCTGACATAATGGTACATCGTTGCTCACTAATAATTCCGGCGGAACCATAGCAGTATCAGAAGGTAACCATATAGTCTTATTTTTGCAATATTGTGGTACCATTTTCGAGAGCGCTTTTCGGAAATTATTATTATGCTCATCAGGTATTCCATACCAAATTTTTTTGGCACCTGTATGTAGATACTCTATCCATGGTAGACCATGCGGATCACGATACCAACAACAAGCGCTAAATAACATACCCACATGCAATGTTGGTACTGTCACACCTAGAAATACCGACATATTATATATTATATTATATCATATAAAAATATTATATACACGTTTATTGAAAAAAGCATAAAATAAGGATTAAAAAATGAGGATCGTTGAACTGTCGTTTATTATTTATTTCATACAAATAATTATAATAATTGTAATATCTTGATTATGATATATATTGTGTGTACATATATATGTGAAAGTACCATACCCATTAGTGGACCCAAAGCTCTTAATACTGATCCAGGATTGTTAGTGAGAACTTTAAGATTCCAAGGATGTCTAGCAAACGGACTGTTTTTTGCAACCGAAAATCCAAATCCACGACCGCTCGAATCAATGCTTGCTGCATGTACGCAGACATGACGTTTTCTCTCGGCAACATGTTTCCAAAATGCACTCTCTACCTCATTGGCGGAAGCACCCTCGGTTTCATTTCCTCGTTGATTTTCACCGAACCACATACGTTGAGTATTACGGGCAATTCGATAAAAAGCATTCAATGGCATGTTTCTTCCCTTTGATATAACAAAGATATATTT
>NW_017259202.1:167688-168008 GCF_001594045.1 Atta colombica
TTTTGACCTTGGATGGCGTCGTTAAGATCAGGTCAAATTCACTTTGAATTTTTAAAATAGAATCCTCCATTTTTCAATACATTTTTTATGACATAGCTTACTTCCACAGCTGTTTAAAACATTCTAATCAAGTTGTTTTTCATTAAGAACTTTTCAAGTTATAAGGCTTGAAAGTTATGATACATTTTTGAAATTTTTGATGGAAATTTTTAAAATATTTGAAAATTTGATTTTTGAATAGATTTCAAACTTGCTTCAAATAAAAGATTAAGTTTTTTCAAATTAAATTTTAAAATTGCACATAAACATATTATATATAT
>NW_017259202.1:168108-187048 GCF_001594045.1 Atta colombica
CAATTTCATCAGAACTGTCTTCATCCTCTTCCTCATCGTTATCATTAAATGACACTTCTTGCCTTTGCAAGGCTTTGCTTTCTTTTCTTTTCCATTCAGTTTCAACTTCGTCAAACAACTTTCCACGTTCCTCTAAATAAATTATTTTTAATTATAAATAATTCAGAGTATAAATTTTTTGATATTTTTATAAAGCTATCTATTATATAAAATATACCTGGGGATAATGTATCATATGGCAATAAATATTTACAATAAATATCATCTAGCTTAGTAACACGATCCTGTGCTGATTTCGGTATTTTCATACCATCTGCTACTTTTTGCCACTTTTTTTTCTCAATTACTTCTTTCAATCCACCCAAGCTTTGAACTGTTTGATATAAGTGAGGTAAATCTACCTCCATTCCACCAATCTGAAAGAGTTAATTATTGATAAGCACTGATCTTCAATTTTTTTCAATTATACAATATCTATTTAAAATATTAACATATGTAAATACACACACACATGCGCGCGCGCGCGCGCGCGTGCACGCACGCATGCATGCACGCCCGCACGCACACACACATGCACACACACAAATTATATACAAATAATTTTACCCATGGTGGTTGAGTCAAAGTAATACTCTGAGTAGCTAAATATTTCTTAATAGCCATCATTTCTTTTACATTAGGACCCCATCTGTGTAGCATGCGATGTACATATTGATTATAAGCGGTGAATCTCATATCATCAGATACCTTGCATTCTGGCTGAAAATTAAAAAAAAAAAAAAAAGAAAATCATAAGATATAATTAAAATAACATATATTTAGTATATATAATATATATGTTTTATATATATATATAAAACTTGTCTAGTAGAATTTTCTCTCTGCGATATTTACCTTGAAATTTGGTGGAGGCACCACTCTACATATTCCAAATTTTTCAGCGATTGGTCTTATCTTATCTATGTACTCCAATGGATCCTGGAAATCTTTCTCCGTCGGATGAAACGTTGGCGCCTCGACCACGCGAGCTTCATCATTCGCGATTTTCGCGCCTAGAAATGTCGTGCTGCTTGAAGCAGATAATTCTGATCCCTTTTGTTTGCATTTCATTTGTGTTCTAAAAGATTTTTATCACAAATGATAAAAGTGTATAACAAGATGTATAATTTCGCTTATATTATTATTATTAATTATGTTATTTATGTTATTTCAAAAATATAACGTTCAATATTACCTCTTCCCGCTTTTTGTCGAATCTATAGAAGCTTTTCTTTCCCTAGACTTAGGTGATTTTGTGAGTTTCTCAGCTGAATTGCTATTTATGATCGTATTAGCACTTTGACGAATCAGACTTGGCACTGGCATTTCATTTTTCATCAATGACGTTGATTGCATCTCCATACTGTTCGACATACTTGCTATCGTGGTTGACACAGTTGCGGTCGTTGACGTTGATGATATTTGCTGTTCCACTGTCATTGCTGCAGGATTAGGTGGAGTACGTGTTGTCGGTTGTACTGTTCCTATCGGTGGACAACGTGCCACTGATAACGGTGGCTTAGTGACCAACTTAGCTCGAAGGAGAACTCTTTGATTAGGGCCGGTCGGTCCTTCCGTACCGAGTTTAACAGCCACACCCTGTATTAGCTGTTGACCTTGTACCAGATTTGGGCCGCCTCTCGTAACAGCCTGTAACGGAATATAAAATAGATGTCCATCGTTGTCGTCATCATTTTCGTTACTCATTTCGGTTTGAGTAGATATCTCAGTACTTTTCTGTTGACTCGTATTGTTTTCGTGTTCCTGTGTGGTCTCGTCGAGATTCACCTGCACCGCTATGGAAGCACTGCAATTTACGTTACTCCAACTTGTTGTGAGTTTGTCGAGTGGTAGCACTTGGACAGTGGTCAAGTTTGCAAAATTGTTAGGTAATTCAAACTTGCTCACGCCTATATCTGTATTTGCTATGTTCTTTGGTCCTTGCGATTCTTGTTCTTTCTTTATAATCGTTATGGAATCGTTCAACAATTTTTCCTTGCTATCCAATAATTTAGAATCCTTCAAACTTGATTTGTTAGCAATTACTTTGGATTCAGATATTATAATCTCTGTAGGTGATGGTGTTACCGCAGTCGAATGTTTTGCATTATCTCTGATCTTTCTTCGGAATGGTGTGCTAACAGGAACTTCAGCTTCACTTTCAAACGCATAAACGCTGCTCTCGTTCTCTGGCGAAAACGCATTTGCATTCGGTATTACAGTTTTACGTTCCTTAACCTTGGGCAAAAAAGGTTTCCGCGGTTGAAATATTTTCTTCTCTGTTGGCGACTTCTTTTCTACAGTATCATCTACTACGGAGTTTTGATCCGTTTTAGACATAGTGTCGCTAATATCTTCAGCAAAAGAAGTATCTTTGTTCGTTTTCCCAATTTTATTCTTGACAATCTCTTTCATTTCGATAGTGCTCTTATTTTTATCAACATTTGTCGCATTTTGTTGCTTCACTCCAGAATTACGGATATTACCGGTATCAGATGTTATCGGTATTATATTTTTGCTGTGTATCCCCATACGATCTTTCAAATTCGTCTTATCCGATAATTTCGAAAGTGTAACGTTGACTGGGCGTACCAAATGTTGGATTTTCGTCGAAATAGACAGATGCGAGACGTCCGCCTTTAACTTTTCTGCAGAATCATACCTAAAACTGGAAACGTTTTCCATTTCCAGCTTGCTCTCTTCTTTAGCAAACGAACTTTCGTTCAACCACTTTTCTATCTGTTCAGTCGACATATTCACTCGTTCTTTTCTCGTGTGCAGAGTGGACAGTGGCATAAGATTTGAGGAAGAAACCTCATTTTCGCGATTACATTTTTTGCTCGTCTGTTCTACAGATGGCAACAATAAGCTTTGGGTCTTAACGGACAAATCCAATACAGATTTTTCCCGTACAGACAAATCGCATTCACCGTTCAGCGGATTTGCAATCGAGAAATCGTCTTTGATCGGTGATGTTTCTACTTTATTTTTCCGTAAAATGGCGTTTTGATTCGCTATTTGCGCTGTTTGCGATATATCCAATGTTCTGGATAAATTCAACTTTTTATCAGATTCTGTGACTAGCAAATTAACATTGGCATGCGTCTGACATGAATTCAAAACTTTTGATATCGCCTTCTTAGTAAACCCTCGAAAAGATTCCTCATCATCTGATACCTTCGACAGATCAGCTGGTTTTTGTATGTCACTGCAAGCTGCCTTTTTATCTTTCAGATTGTTTATATTGTCAGGGATTTGCCCTTCCTCTTCCTCCTCATTGTCTTTTTTCTTCCTTATTTTATTGAGCAGCATTCCTAATGTTTCCTCTTCTGATTCCCCCTTCTCATTTTGATTACTTTTAAGGCTCTTTTGCTTAATTTTATCCAACGACGTTTTACATATATTTTTCTCGCGTTTACGTTTTATCACAAATTTTTCCCTAGCCGATTTCACACTATTTTGAATTTGAGTTTTCGGTTTGCTATTTATGTTACTTTGTATAGTTGTTTGTATTGTTGTGTTTTTGGAGGATGATCTAAGGCTCCTGCTTGGTTTATCAATCTTTCCAAGACTCTGTCTAGTAATAGGTCTCGAATTGCTCGTTTCTATTGAGCTCTCAGATTCTTCGTCGCTATCCTCTTCACAATATTTCTGTACCCTCATCAGACGTTTGCTCTTTAAAATCAATTTATTGTTTTTGCTTTTATCCAATCGCTTATTAGCATTACTATTGTAAGAACTAACTTTAGAATCCTTGGTTTTAATAATAGTCTTGATACTATTTTGTTTTACTTTGGCTTTAAGTTCATTCTCCGTTTGCGTTATTCTACGAGCATTTGGTAGCTCGGGAAAGCTTTCAAATGAAACGTTATCATCATTTTCTAAATCCGGACTCACTAGTTTTCTCCCAAGAATTTCCATATATACAGCAGCTGCTTCCTTTGTTTTTCTGGTAGGCCTTCTGGAAAGATTTTGTGAAGAGACTATGCCACTGGACGATCTTGTAACTCTCCTCATCTCTGACTTACTTCTAGTGCAAATCTTTTTTTGGATGCCTCTTTGTATGTTTCGCTTTATCTGCGATGTTGATTTCTCCATATGTAATTCTTCCCCTTGATTGTCATCGACATCATTATCTTCTTCGGATGACGCATCTATATTCGAAGTATCACTATTTTTCGATTTTAGATTGACTTTCTTCTTTGGTTTGGATAACGTAACTTTTGCTTTTGATAGAGGTTTACTGGTTTTCTCTGATAGTACACTACTTCTTAAGCCATGCCTTTTTGTCTTGATTTTAGGTAAAAATTTTCGCGGTGTCAACTTAAGACCAGCCTTCAGCATAGATCTCTCTGTACATGATCTTGTCTTCATAACGCAAGTAGCTTTAAATTTATTTTTGATTCTTTGCTTAGCAAGGCGTTGTTCCTGATATTTCTTTTTAAGTGCTTGAACCGTAGATGTAGTTGTTTTAAGTTTGGTAATATTTTTGTGCAACGCACTAGTTACTTTTTTTTTATTCGAAACAATAGGCTTTATTTTCGTCAAATTTTTTTGGCATGTATTTTCATGCTTCTGAATTTCTATGAAAGTACTAGTAGAGGACAATGTTTTCTCTATAAAAGTTTGAGTTGGCTTAGATCCTTGTTTCTCTTTTTTGTTGCCAGTATTGAAAAAATTTAAATTAGGTGGCAAAATAGATGTTCCTAAATTTGAAAAAAAGGATTTGTCATCTAAAGAACATGTTAAAATCAAGATAGATTATAACAATTATGTAAGTAAATATACAATATAAATTATTATAAGTTTTTTTTTATAATAAGTGATGCTAAACAGAAATATTAACAATAGAATATTTATTTCTAAATAACATATTCAATTTTATATTTTATTAACAGAATAACTCTCTCTCTCTCTCTCTCTCTCTCTCTCTCTCTCTCTCTCTCTCTCTCTCTCTCTCTCTCTCTGTGTGTGTGTGTGTGTGTGTGTGTGTGTGTGTGTGTGTGTGTGTGTGCGCGCGCGCGCGCGCGAGACAGGGACAGGGAAAGAGAGGGGAGAGAGAGAGAGAGAAAAATTCATCCCTCTACATCTCTTAAAATTTAGATCGACCCAAAAAAATTCAATGTGATTAAAATTTTGGGGACTGTAGAGTGTTGATATGCATCTGATTGATGCTTATCAACAGCAAATGAAAACGGATTGAAATGAACTGAAACAGATTTTCTGAAATATTAATTTATGTTTTAATGAATGCTTTTCAATTCTGAATGCATTTATAAAAATTACATGGAGCATATCTCTATGCCTTTCAATCTAAAAATAATATTAGCTTTTTGTGTACACAAACACAATTGTAAATGTTCAATTCAAAATTTTGAATACGAAATGTAGTTTTTCAATCCAATTGCATCCAATTAAATCTAATTGAATCCAATTGAATCCAATTGAATCCAATTAAATTCAAAAAAGTATTCACTACTTAAGATATCGCATTTGGATAGAAAAAAGTTTCAATCCATTTTAATCCATTCTCGTTTGCTGGATACTTTACAATTCCCAAAATCTTACATACATCCTACATTGAATTTTTTTGCATCGATGGCTTTGCGTTTTGGCTCCGGAGCTCAAATTGGACAGGGCTGATTTAGAATATGTCACAACTTTTTGGCTAAAAATTTTAAATAAAAACATCGATATTAAATGATTAACCTCTGAAGCATAAAAATGTTAAAAAATCCTCTGTATTTGGTCGTTTGTGAGTTATTAATTCTGTGATTGTAGTAGGTTTAGCTTTCTCTTTGTCCTTGATAGGTGTAGGTGATGTATTAAACACAGTGATCGCACCTTGTGCAAATTTTCTTTGTGCATGAACTTTGGTCCTAGAATAATTATATTGACTTAATACAATGGCAATTTCTAAAAAATTACTACAAATGCACAGGATAATTAAATGCATGTATTATTATTTCTTTAAATATACTTTGTTTACAATTTGAGAAGTTATTATCATTAAAAACATTACATGAAAATGTAAAAGTGAGTTACCTTTTCGGAGATTCCGAAAGTGGTTCCATGAGGTCTACCAGATCTCCTTCCTTCCTCTTTCTTTTATCGTTACGACTCAAAACCATTCTGAGATGGGAACTAAAATATCGATGAACATGAAATTGTGATTCCTTTATTATTTCACTGTATGTTCAGAGCATATTGCACACTAAACGCATTTTTCGCGCAAGAACTGATTCCGCTTCGTTTTATCAATACTCCTGACGATCGATAAAAATTATTGCCATCGCACATTAAATAATTATAACGCACATCATGAAAAAAATCAAACAACTCCAACTAAGTTAGATTATCTGGAACATTCATACCAGTTCGTACTGACAGTGCACCGACTCGAACAGACTGAAATAGTGGAATAATGAAATCGTCAACAGGAAAATGACAGAAGTTAATGCACTACGGCAAAGTAAAGCTGTAGATTTAGGTCCTCCGCACAATCAAAAGAACAATGAATGAGTGAACATTGAATAAAAATATTAACCAATGGCTGCGTTCAGCGGACTCAACTGTTGAACGAGCGCTCGCTGTTATTGGTGTATTCTTTTGGTTTATCCAATCAACATTTCTGGAAGAATATCAATAGCAGCGAGCACTCGCTCGACTATTGAATCCGCTGAATGCAGCTATTGAGAAACCATGCACTGAAATACACAGTTTCTGATAGGTTGAAATTCCTAAGCCGGACACAATGACTACGTTTACACGCCAATGAAACTGTTTTAGTAAAAACCGTTTTAGTTAAAACTGGTGTCTATTTACGTATTTTACCTCCACTAAAAATAAAGTAGCTTTATAAAACTTGATACGAAACCTGAGACGAAGTATCCTTTATCATTTCTTAATCTTAACATCGAAAGTTGGTAACATCGAATTTTGATACTTTAAACCGATTGAAGACCGGTTTTACACAGCTTTCTTAAAAACGGTTTAATAATGCTTCAGAAACTTGTTTCAGAAGAAGATTTATTAAAATGGTTTTAATAGCATCTGTATTAATGGACGTTTACAAAACAACAAAAAATCCAGTGGCACACAATGCTTGTCCTGCTAGATTGCTAGCTGAATTAGAATCTTGTCATTGGCCACTGTATTGCTGTCAGTATATTTTTCGCAGTCGATATTTTTCGCATTAAGGTGCATTCACATGCAAGCGTCAAGTATCAAGCAGCGAAAATTAGCAATCAATCAGCTGGTAACCGACGATACTGGATACGGATAGTGGAAAATATTTTTCACACCACTGTAAAAATCGTTGATTGCTTCCGTTGCTTGGAGCTTCACGCTTGCATGTGAATGCACTTTAAAAGTTTTTATATATGCCATTAGCTTATTGGCTTTAGCGATCTAGGTGTAGTATAGACATCTGTGGTTTGTACACGCGGAAGACGTAGTACGCATGCGTTTAATCTTCCAAGTGACGTGGCTGTAGTGTTTGCGTGAGAGAAATATTATTTTTTAATAAAATTCTATGTAATCTCTTGTTAACAGTATTTTAAGGGAATTGTATTAGTGAATATAATAGTTGTAACTAATTTGTATTTTTCGTATGCAGAAATAATCGTAAGTATTTATTTAAATCTGTTACTAAATTATTATATAAATATTGATTTTTCAATATTTATTTCCCAAACTTCATTATTTTATATTTCTATATTAAAAAATAGACAATTATATAGAAAAAAAGAAATTAATTTTAAAAGATGAAATAAATAATTTGTATTAAAAAATAAATTGTATCTTGCAGTATTATGACGACATATGAAGATTTTATTCAACAAAACGAAGATCGCGACGGAGTGCGATTCACATGGAATGTGTGGCCCTCATCACGTATCGATGCTACCAGACTGGTTGTTCCGTTGGGTACTTTGTACCAACCAATTAAAGAACGACCAAATCTTCCAGCAATTCAATATGATCCAGTTTTATGTACAAGATCTACTTGCAGAGCTATTTTAAATCCATTGTGTCAAGTGGATTATCGTGCAAAGCTATGGGTCTGCAATTTTTGCTTTCAGAGAAATCCTGTAAGAAAAGAAACTTACATTTTACTTTTAATGTGGGCTGTATTGTTTTCAATTATATATTAAACCATATCAATAAGTAAAATTTAATAATATGTATTAACTGCTTAATTAGAAAATATATTCAGACAGCAAATTTATAAAGAGATTCTCAAAAGTCTGCTATATATTTTGTCATCATTAAAAAGGTTTTGTTATCATTAAAAAGGCTGTATGTTCGGTCAGAATTTGGAATATACAGTAGAAATATATTTTTTTATATTGGAATATAGAGTATTGACAGAAATATAACAAATTTTATTAACAGAATATGACTGCAAAGAATCTGTAGAAATCATACTGTAGAATCATATTTGTAAATATGAAAAGTTTGATATACTTGCGATATAGAAATAGAATAAAATAAACATTTACATATATGAATTCTGCTTAATTTCTGCTGTCATGTTAGCAGACTTTGCTGCTAAAATAGTAGCTTTTAGTGTTATAATAATAATTTAACATTTTTTTAATTAACTAAACATTTTTTTAAATTCTATTAGTTTAACGAGATAAATATTTAATTTTTACCTTGATGAAATATAGTATTAGTAATAACAATTTAATTTGTAAAAGAATTCTGCACTAATTATATGGCAAATTGGATCTGGTGAGACGAGTTGATTTTTACATATGTGTAGCTTATAATAAACAAAAAATGTTATAGCCATGTCTCAAAATTTACGAATACCTTAGGAAGAAAGTTTTCAAAAAATTAAGTAAAAAAGTTATTTGTGAAGAAGTTATTTTTATTTCAAGTAATTTTTGAGATTTATGTGAGTTAAATATGACGATCTCTTGTCCATAAATAAAGTATATAAAGTATATAAATCATATATAAAGTAATATTAGAAAGCGCATACTTTAGCATTTAAATGTCCGTTTAAACATAATCCATAATTAGCTGTACTTATTATTTCACAAACTGTTGCTTAAATTAAAAATTCACAAATGACTTTTGTACTTAATTTTTTGGAAACTTTCTTACTGTAATTCGCAAATTTCGGGACACCTTGTATATATATGATTTAAATAATGGCAGAGATAAAAAAATAAATGGTAGAGAAAGCAATTGTTGTAAAATTCTTCAATATAATTTAGATCCATAAGAAAAGCAAAGACTAATTATATGAGAAAATTTTATAACAGTTGCAAAACTGCTTTCTTTGTTAGCCAATAGATAGATAGTTCTTGAGCTATGGTATATCAAAGATACTCTGTGGGCTCAAATTTTACACTTTTGAATTTTACATTATAGTTCAAGAACTATATTATTGAACGTTGTGTCTATCTTGTTGTGATATCTTTTGTTTACTGCATTATAAACTGCATTACATATGAAAATTGATTTCCCTTATTGAGACTCAGTTTTCCATATAACTAGTCTTAAGATTTATTAATCATATTCCTAAGTGGTCTTAAGTCTTAATCAGTGATGTTGGTCAATAGTCAACTTGTATATATGATTAAGGTTAAAATCTGTTCTACATAACAGTGTAACCAGTCATAGTCAATTATTTCATATTCAACTGTGATTGGCTAATTTCTTATGACTTACGACTCTTGTTGGATAGGCATAAGATACTGATTAAGACTTTTGATTACAGATTATCAACGCATTGTTGAACCACATTATATACTCATACATCTTTGTATGTTTTTAGTTTCCACCACAGTATGCTGCAATTTCAGAACAACACCAGCCTGCAGAACTTATCCCAATGTTTTCAACAATTGAGTATACAATAATGGTAGGAACATACAATAATGAATTATAAATAAGATAGAGACAAAAGTTTTTATTAGTTTCCTTTATAAGAAATAAAAGATATAAAGTAAGAATATTTATTTATTTTTGCTAAAAATTAATTTAATTATTATTTGGTTTATAGTATGTGTGATGTGTGTGTTACTTTCCTAAATTATATATTTTTTTGTCAATACATATTTCATTTAATTTCATTTGAGTGCGAGCGTGGCATAGCGGCAGTGCATGAGACTGCTATGCCAGAGATTCCAGGCAGAACCGAAAAATTTTTCGAATGCTCGTAGCTCTTCTCGGAAACTTTTTTACTGTAATTGAAGGTAATGGCAAATCACTGAATATATCTTTGCCAAGAGAACTTCTCTAACAAAAATAGTCGTTTGGAATCGACGTTAAACAGTAGGTCTCATATGACTGTGTACAATCAGCGTGCGCACCACAGGCATATGAGAGAAGTCGCCACAAGCAATAGGACTGAGATGATGATTTCATTTAATAATTTGAAATAATTTAAAAGGAGTATTATATAGAATTTCTTCGTAAGTGTTATTCCTTTTCGTCTCATAAATTATCGGAGATATTAGACCTAATGAATATAGTATTAAATTAAATGGTTCTAACTTTATTGTAAGTACAATGATCACTAAAAAAGATTATCCATAATAGAGAATGGAGAGATATATACATAACTTTTGCACGATAAAGTAAAAATTTTGATGTAATAGAAGTTGTAGCGTCCATTATTCTAATGAATACAAAGATGTAGGATGTAATAAAATTATTTTACACATTGTTTCGATTTAAAGTTTGTAGGCGACTATTACTTTTTTAATTTCGGTCCTATGTAGTCCTATGTGGCCAATTTCCGACTCGCATTGACGATTGACCTGTAACATGTTGGCATCCTGATCATAAATTAATCGTCAATATGAGAATCCAATGTTGGCCGTACTATAGGTCGAAACTGAAAAGGCAATAGTCTCGTTAAATTTTAAATCAAAATAATTTGTACAATTTGTAAAATAATTTTTTTATAACATACATTGTTGTATTCGTTAGAACAGAGATGATGATTTCATTTAACATTACAATTTCTTTTATATCGAAATATTTTCTTCATTTTACAAAAATTATGCATATTTCTCCGATCTCTAATAAGAGTAAATTTTCTAAGTAATCACTGCTTGTAATAGAATTTAATTAAAACCATTTAATTTAATATTATATTTATTAGGTCTATCTCTGTTAAACTGGCCGCACAGGATGCTTTTTTTCTTACTGGATTTCTAGTACTTCTAGATGGAAGTGACAGCACTACAGCCAATACAAAATTGGTAGCAAAATTGGCTAGAAAGCAGGAAAAATAGTATTGTATGTCGCCGGCTTTAGTTTATTAGATAAAAAATGGTGGCCGTTTATATAGGGGAGCTTCCTCTATTTAGTAAGGAAATCAACTTTTATTACAGAATTAATTATATATATAACATAATATAATTTTATGATTATGTACATATAAAATTATAATCAATTTTGTAATAAATTTGTAAAATTGAATTATTAGCATCATGATAGTTAAAAGATAATTTTTTATAATAGATTTCCAAAACTAGAAGGAAAATCTAGATGCCATGAAAAATATATTGAATGTTGAACATATATATTTATGATTGTATAATTTGCAGTTTTTTGTCTCCTACCGAGAGTATCTGGAGACACTGGTAGTCTCGGCGCTAAGGCACGCGCAGCGACACTACCATGGTTGATTTGACTTCAATTTTTATGTATATAATTTATTATCTATGTTTGTCAAACTGAAGTTACGTTTTAAATTAAATTTTACCATATCTTATACATACATATGATGTATACATATTATGTTTAGCGTGCCCAATGTTTACCACCTATATTTCTACTTGTTGTGGATACTTGCCTGGATGATGAAGAATTAGGAGCACTTAAAGATTCATTACAAATGTCATTATCTTTACTTCCATCTAATGCCCTCATTGGTCTTATTACATTTGGTAAAATGGTTCAAGTTCATGAATTGGGATGTGACGGTTGCAGTAAAAGTTATGTATTTCGTGGCACAAAAGATCTTCAACCAAAACAAGTTCAAGATATGTTAGGTAATAGCTAAACTTTAAATTATTTATTCTAATTTATCGCATTTTAATTATATATATATATAATATATAATTTATTTTGTATTTGATAGGTATTGGTAGACCAATTCCAGGACAAAATCCAAATCAGCCAAGAGGATCTGGTGTACAACCATTACCACCTGCTAATCGTTTTTTACAACCGGTACACAAATGTGACATGAGTTTAACAGATCTTTTGGGAGAATTACAACGTGATCCTTGGCCTGTTGGACCAGGAAAACGTTCATTACGGTCTACAGGCGTGGCATTGGCAGTTGCCACAGGTCTTTTAGAAGCTAGTTATGCAAATACTGGTGCTAGGTATTTATACATTATAATAAATACAGAGTGAATCAAAGTCGAAGAAAATTATCGACTGCACATGTTATAATCCAATTAGATAGATGAAGTCGATAATTTTCTCATAGGGTAAAAAACTAATTCAATGACTCTGGTTTCATCATGTATATTGTCTATATTTATATCATACATTAATATTATATATAGTTAATTCTATCAAATCTAATCTGTTTCAGGATTATGTTATTTGTTGGCGGACCATGTTCTCAAGGACCTGGCCAAGTAGTAACTGATGATTTGCGACAACCGATTAGATCACATCATGATATACAAAAAGATAACGCTAAGCATATGAAAAAGGCAACTAAGCATTATGATGCACTTGCATCACGCGCTGCAACTAATGGTCATATAATAGATATTTATTCTTGTGCCCTTGATCAAACTGGTTTGTTAGAAATGCGTCAATGTTGTAATTCTACTGGTGGTCACATGGTAATGGGAGATTCATTTAATTCTTCTTTATTTAAACAAACTTTTCAACGAGTATTTGCTAAAGATGGTAAATACCTGAAAATGGCATTTAATGCCACTTTAGAAGTAAAAACATCTCGGGAAATTAAAGTTTCTGGAGCAATTGGGCCTTGTGTATCATTAGGAGTAAAAGGATCTAGTGTTGGAGAGCAAGAAGTAGGTTTAGGTGGTACTTGTCAATGGAAATTTTGTTCGTTAACACCATCTACAACAACAGCATTATTCTTTGAAGTCGTAAATCAACATACAGCTCCGATTCCGCAAGGTGGAAGAGGATGTATGCAATTTATTACTCAATATCAACATAGTAGTGGACAAAGAAGAATCAGAGTTACTACTGTTGCAAGGAAGTAAGTATTTCTTTCTATTTTTCAATATATACGTAATGACAATTAAGTTCCCAGACTAAAGCAATGTAAAAACATACTCGAAGAATGCCTAAAAAAAACGCTTCTTCCTGAATCGTTTTAAGTTTTCTTGTCACAATCGTGTTAGATTGATGATACATCTTTAAATCCTTGTTTCTTTCATTGCAATTGTTAATATTCTTGAGTAGTCATCTTAGCCATATTGAATCGCGATGTTAAGCGAGAAATAATACGTTGATTTTTCTCGCATGCCATTTATACATAAAGAGAATTTGGATGAAATAAAATGTTGAGATCGCTTTAAAACACTTGTAAAAATAGACCGAGAAAGTATCTTTATCATTCCTGATTAGTCAATAAAAAAAGATCATGAAATGGAAATAAGCTACGCGTGCGTATTAAATAAAAACTAATAAACGAATTTTATGTGCCTTTTTTTGACTATTTATTAACTGTCAGGGGAGGTAGCTTCAGTACATTTTTACGAGTATTTTAAAGCGATCTCGTTATTTCGTTTAATCGAAATTCTCTTTATTTACAAATGGTAGGCAAGAAAAATCATTGTGTCATTTCTTGTGATTTCTTCATGATGTCACGATTCAATGTGATCGCAGCGATTAATCAGCAGCCTTAATTTAAGGCTATATTCTATAAAGGAAGTAAAAAAAAGTTAGTTGCTACATCAGATGAGTAGAATAAATGGATTAACATGGAGATCTCTCATTTCTCTGAGATAATCAAAAAATGCGTTGAAACGTTTTGCAGAAGAAACCAGGATCTTTTTTTCTTAAGCTCAATCTTAATGCAATAAACTTGAGTAATCAAGAGAATTGATCGCCCGAGTTCATCGCGTTGGATCTGAGTTTAAGGAAATGGATATGTCATCAATCCAGTACATTATGATGAGAGAACTAAAAGCGAATTCGGAATGAAGCATTTTCTCGGGCATCATTCAATCATTGTAAAAGCGATGTAAATGTGAAAGCTAAGGTGGACTATATATATGTTATATGATGGTATTAACATTTTCGATTTTTTTTTCTGCTTTTATGGCCTCAGTCCAAGAATTTAATTATCAATACCATGTATATTACATGATAATTTATAGATCTTTAATATTTCTAGAATATATTTTGAATTACAGTTGGGCAGATGCATCATCATCATTGCATCATATAAGTGCTGGATTTGATCAAGAAGCAGCAGCTGTTCTCATGTCGCGTTTGGCCGTATTCAGAGCAGAAAGTGATGATGGTCCAGATGTTTTAAGATGGGTCGATCGAATGCTGATTAGACTTGTTAGTAGTTTCTTAATAAAATTGTGAAAAATTATATATACAACTATAATGTTCTTAAATGGCATATAATTTTGTAATTATATATTCTTTTATATTTGTTAAGAAATAAAACATTTATTTTTGCAGTGTCAGAAGTTTGGAGAATATGCAAAAGATGATCCAAATAGCTTTAGATTAGCACAAAATTTTTCTATGTATCCACAATTTATGTATCACTTGCGCAGATCCCAATTTTTACAAGTATTCAATAATTCACCAGATGAAACCAGCTTTTATAGGTAAGAATATTTTTAATTTTTATGAAATGTATATGTATTTCTTACTTTTTATGCATATGATACTTAAAATTTATTAATAAATTTAGATTTCTATTAAGGACTCGGACCAAAAAATTTTGATCCGGATAATCTGAGGCTAAATCCAACTTTTTATTCCAGTTTTTTTTTACTGTAACCGTAAAGGTTACGGTTTGGATTTTTATTTTTTACTTAAAGTTTTTACTTACAGTTTATATTTATAATATATGAATATTAATTATTGTAGTTTAAAAATAAATAACTGAAGTATTTTTTGAATAAATCTTTTTCGTTCCTTTTGGTTTTCGGTAATTATATACTTGTAATTATCGTTATTGCTAAAAGAACTAGAACTGAAAGTAGGGTAGTCTCGAACCATAATCATAACTGATCCGAAATTTCATTCCGAAATGTAATTTCGGTTCGACTCTTTGAATTTTTCTTTTCTGCATTGATTGACACATGTCTATGCATACGCATAGACATAATTATATTTAATATAATTGGCTGTACTTCTCTCCTTTTCATTCTTACACTAAAAATGAAAATAAAAAAATCTCTAAAGATCTTGACGTATTATCATAATCAAGTCAAGATAATAATTGTGAACAACATTTAAAAGATTCTTTAAAAGATTCTTTAATAAAAGATTTCATTAATCGAACACAATGGATAATGTTAATATACTGGCGGTATAAATTTCTAAAAAAGTACGTAATGAAAAATGCTTTCGTTATAGAATGTTTCGAAAAGTTCTCAAGCCATAAGAATATAAAAAATGTGGGGGGGGGGGGTTTATTTAAAAAAAAAATTGATGTAACCTTGGTCATGCCATCCAAGGTCAAATTAATAAGCTCAATAAATAGATCTTAAACTCTACAACTTTTATCTGAAACATTTTTCCAATAAACCAATACTTTCTAAGATAATCAAGTTGTAAGAACGCATATGTTTATGATATATATGATTGATAATTAATGATCAAATTCTCTTGTATAGAGGCAGAATGGATTAAACTGAATAGGAAAGTCCTCTATCGCGTTTTGCAATTTTCGCAATGATTAACGAGATATTAATTTTTAAAGATGAATAAGCTTCGCTGAATAAGCGAATATATACGTTAATTTTGAAAATTACAAAATGATAGAGGATTTTGTTACTCGGTTTCTCCTCTATCCAAGAATTTAATCATTAGATTATTAGAATGTATTTACATATATTTTTTGATATGTTTCAGGCATATGCTTATGCGTGAAAATGTAGCCGATTCTTTAGTTATGATCCAACCAGTTTTATATAGTTATGGATTTAATGGTCCTCCAGAGGCTGTATTGTTAGATACATCATCTATTCAACCTGATAGAATTCTGTTGATGGATACATTTTTTCAGATACTTATATTTCATGGAGAGGTAAATAGAATAAATTAATAAATTAAGACCTTTGTTCACTAATAGCACCTCAGATTATGATGTCAAAAGCGAAAAAAATAGATTAGTGTTCCACAATCACCGCAAGTTCTTTTAAGAGCGGATTCTTTTGAAATATTCTAATATGAAAATTCTAATACGAAAATATCGAAGTTAACGGTTTTTAAATTATTAAAAAAGTATTAAAATCACGGAGTTGACATTTCGCGAGCTTCAGGCATAATGATATGACAAATGTAAAAGTGCTCCACGAAGGCCTTATCAGCAACTTCAAGATTATCAAACAATAATATTTGTATTAAGAAAATTTTCTTGCTTTTATATATGAAATTTATTTGTACATTACGTATGCATAACTAATATTGAAATATATATATATATGAAGTAAAAAGTATTAATTCAATAACGAGATATTACAAGTGGAGAGACATTATTAACGTTATTTGTCATTCTATCCTTGTTTTATCTAATAAACAACGAAGATAGAAGAAGAATGCATCATATATATGTCAAAATAAATTCATAACAATGTTCATTTGCTTCATATAGTAATTATCTTTATTATAATAGCAGTAGATGAACTATTTTTGAACATAATAGATTAATAAACATAGTAGATTAATAACTATTTTGAACAAATATATTAAAGCCGTTATACGCTGATTTAATTTGTTTAAAAGTATAAAATGCAAGTCGAATCAAAATATAGATTTTAGTTGAAAGCACAATAAAATATATTGAACATTTCATTAATTCATTTTTACATTTATATTAAACATATTTTTATGTTAATTTGTAATACGATGGCTTTAATGTGCGTCTTGAATGTATCCAATCGCAATGATTACGTAATAACGTAACGTTAGATAATGGTCATGAAAAATTCTCCATTCGTCTGAAAAATTCTTAAAAACTCTTATCGTCTGGAAAAACCTTAAAAAGTCAGGGAGTTTCAAAATTTACTTTCTGTTCCCTGTAAATTTATATATTTTGTAAAAAATTCATGCCAAAAATTTTTTTGCACATGCATACAGAACTGCGCAATTGTGTATATTTTAATTAACTGTATATAAAACTTGTTAACAAAGCAAATTTTTGTAATGTTTTAAAATTTATATTTTTATAGACTATTGCACAGTGGCGACAATTAAAATATCAAGATTTACCAGAATACGAAAATTTTCGACAGTTATTAGCAGCACCTGTTGATGATGCTGCTGATACATTAGCTGTTAGATTTCCTGCGCCGAGATATATTGACACGGAGCAAGGTGGTTCTCAAGCTAGATTTTTATTAAGCAAAGTCAACCCAAGTCAAACACATAATAATATGTATGCTTATGGTGCGGTAAGTAAATATATACACACTACTCAACAAAATTTAGGGAACACTTTCAAACACGTTAAAAATTGGGCAATATTCAGAACACCGTAACTCGGTGAAAAATCACAAAAAATTAAAAAAGCATTTTAAAGATTGAAATCTCTACTTTCGAAATCTATATTTGAAATCTATAATTGAAATTTCAATATGACTGATACTTTATGGAGTTATACGGACACAAATGGATATCCGATGGAAATTCAAAAATTTTTCATAAACTTTAGGCTAGAGGTCTATGGTGTGAGGTAAAAAATTACACGAAAATGCGGTTTATAGCAGTCGAAAGAGTGAATCTTCACCTTTAATTTGTTTTTTTTATTGAACATTGTACGATTTTTTCCACCTAATTATTGAACGTTAAAACAGAAGATTATTTTTGTTTTAACGTTCAATAATTCGATAGCACAGTGCGCGCACATGCATAAATACATCGAATATTTTGTATTTCTGTATATATTTATGTAATTATAGATATTAATATTAAAAAATTATGCCTTAGGATGGTCTTTGCTTTTCGATTTTTTGAATTCTTTCGGTTCATCCATTAGAATGTTCCAATCCACAAAAAAATTCTATAAAACTTTAGCTCGATATCAGCAATCTACCCCTTACATTAAACATTTGTTCCGTTATACTATGAACATTGGTTTTTACAGCATATTTTTCATAAAAATTGATCTACAAGACTTTTCCTTTTTTTAATATACGTATCTGGCTTTTCTGCATCATTCAAAATTTCATACGTTTTATTTAAGCAATTATTAATATCTGAAAAATAAAAATCATCTTAATCTTCGCTAATCTTTGTATTTATTAAATGTAATTTTTTATTTATTAAAAGTAATTTTTTTATAATACTGTAAATGCCATTTTTTTATAAACAATCTTATAAGTAGGGAACTTAAAATTGGACAAAGTTTGAGACAGGTAACTTTTTGTAAATAAAATTTAATCGAATAAAATGAAAAAATAAATAATAAGTACGACAAATATAAAATACATATAAAGTGAAAAAATTGGTAAATAATTTAAAATTTGTCGTAAACATGGATTTAGTATAAATTTCATACTTACGTACGGACTGAGATTTTCATGCATAAAAGTTAATTTTTAGACATAAATAAATCAAATTGTCGATTCTTTGGTTGCCTATATAGATACAATTATAATCTTTTGTGATGAAAATCAAATACATTTTAACATATTTAATATATTTAAGAAAATTTCAATTTTTTTTTAATCATCAATGT
>NW_017259202.1:187148-187566 GCF_001594045.1 Atta colombica
ATTGTTTTCATAATTTAATAAAAATTAAATTATGTCATTTGTTTCATTTAGGAAAGTGGTGCTCCTGTTCTGACAGACGATGTGAGCTTACAAGTATTTATGGAACATTTGAAGAAATTAGCTGTATCGTCTACAGCATAACTAATACATACATATTAATGTTATAAGAAATATATATATAGTATAAGAGATACATATTATATGATAGTAAGTATTCATTTATTATGCGGACAATTTATATTTAAAAAAACAAGAATAATGTTATAAAGTTATGTAGAAAAATAAAGTGAATAAAAATCGGATATATAAAGCTAGTTGTAAACTAATAATATTTCAATAAATAAAAAAAATGTAAATTCGTAAGAAATATTTTTAGGCATGAAGAATCGCCTTGATCAAATATGACATTTTCCATTAA
>NW_017259202.1:187666-191653 GCF_001594045.1 Atta colombica
CATGCAACCGAGTTGTACATTTCGACCGATTTTATCATTCCCACTTTTTTTGTTTCATAGTATTTAGATCATGCACGAAGCATAAAATGTTCGAACTCAGGGATATTAGAAGGCACTATAGGACTTTAAGACTTTTTTTCAATATGCAAACTTAATATATATGTTCTATTTTGAAGTTACTTATGAGTTCCTAACCTCATAATAATAATAATAATAATAATAATAATTTGAGAAATAATGAATATGAGGTAATAAATTTCAAAGCCTTATAGTCCTATAGTGCTTTGTATGAGTTAATATCATTCCTGAGTTCAAGCGTTTTATGTCTCCGCGCACGATCTATGAGCGCACGGTTTATGAAACAAAAGAAGTGAGGATGACGATAGCAGCTTTGGAATTGTTGTAAAATTCTTCAATATGATTTATATGTTTAGATTTATAAGGAATCAAAAGCAACAACTAATTGTATTGAATAATTTTGCAATAGTTGCAATAGCTGCTTTCTCTACTGAGCGCAGTCCATGTGACCGCACCTTAAACCGTTGCGCAAAAGTTGCGTTCTGATGAACACACTCATTGCTTTCGTGGTTACTATGGAAATTAAAGCGTAAACAAAATCTATTTATACTCATTAATATAACACATGATTCCTGTTCCAACAAACGTTACTAGCATTACAAAATTACTTTTAATGTTATTTGTTTTTATATTTACTTGGATTTTAAAGTTAAATTAATTTAAATTTGTATTGTTACTTTATTACGTATTTTATAAAAATTAAGTATTCCACTTTTTTGCTTCTATTATTATTATTAAATATCATAAAGATATACAAATAATCTAGTAAAAGGATCAATAAAAAATTTAATATGAGATTCAAAATATCTGTACAAGAAGATAATGGACATAAAAGATTAATCACTTGTGTTGCATGGAGTTCAACAGAAGAAATTTATTCTTGTGGGTAAGTAAACTATTAACTTAAGATAACGTGTATTATATAAAATATATTAAATTGTATGTGTATATATTAAATGTGTATATATTAAATTGAATCAAAATCAATTTCTTCTTATTACTGCTATTAATAAAGTTGATAATTATTCTATATATTGATTATATAAAATAAATTCTTTAGTTTTTATTTTTTCGTAAAATTTTACATGAGTATAAGATCAACTCATATATTATATTTATTTTCTAGGGAAGATCATTTATTAATATGCTGGCATTTAGAAGGTGGAATTGCACATTCCACCATTGTAACACAATTTTCTAGTGATTTTTATCCTACCGATATGCAATGGCATCCACGTCCTAATCAAACTGCTTCTATGAAAAAATCTTTGGATGTATTATTAATTACTACAGCTGACGGTATGTCATTCAAAAATATTTTCAAACGTAATAAAGATATAATTATCTAACAGCACACTAATGTTGAATCAACATCTCAGAAATGTTGAATTGCAACATCGCGAAATGTAGATTTAACGTTGAAAATACAGGGCAGAAATCTCTCCTCTTTCTCTTCTCTCTCTCTCTCTCTCTCTCTCTCTCTCTCTCATGAAAAATAAGCATTTAGTATTTAGGGGAAGGGGGAAGGGCATTGAGAAATATCTCATTAAGAAGCATCCATCAGCTGTTCCGGATACTTTTGGGATAGATCTTATATAGCTGTAATATATTTGGTTCATGGATTTTATAAAAAATATGTTGTTGTATTATAATAAATATGTTGTTATATATTTTTATATTACCTATTAGTGTGTAACTCGAAATATTATTTTTATTTTAAAATTAGTATCCCAAATTTTTAGAAGTACACACAATATAGGATTAAAATATTGTATATTTATTTATTTATTTAGTCGAATATTAAATACATTCATTGGACATACTATGATATGCATTAACATAGTCATATTGTTAGTTATTTTCTTTATGTTCTTAATATCATGTATGTTGCGTTTATTTCAAGAAGAAAATTAGTTTCTATTTATACGAAAAGTATAAATTTGAAAAAAAAAAAATTGTAATCAAAAAAGCAAATGATTATATTATATATTTAATTATATGTTTGGTTTTGTATAAAGAATAAGTTTTAATTATTAAAAAAATAACATTATTTACATATGAATTATCTCAATAAATAGCTCATATAAAAAAGCTGCTTTTTCCCTTTATTAGATTTAAAAGAAAAAAAATGTGTAAATATTTTTTGTAAATATTTAAAAAGCAACTTTTATAATAATATTTTCTAGGAAAGTACCATTTAATTAATAAAAATGGTCGCATCGAAAAAAGCATTGATGCTCATAAAGGTGCCACTACAATAGGAAGATGGAGTACTGATGGTTCTGCATTATTGACAGGTACAGTATTAACTTGTTGTTTAAAACTAAAGTTGAATATCTTATGAGTTAATAGTTAGTAAAATATATTCAGTAAATATAATTAATAAATAGTTAATAAAATTAAGTAGTAATTTAAAAAAATATTCAGCAAAATATTTTTAATTTAGTTTTTATGAATAATGAAATATAATGATTTTTGATTAACCAAAATGTAGAGGAGAATCGTGTTCAATATTGATCAAGTAAAACATGAGAAATATGTATTGTAGTTAAAAAAAAATGTAAAAAAATTATTTGAAAAATAAGAAAAAATTTTTAAAAATTAAAAATACAAGAAATACAATAAAGATAGACTCTCTCCACCTTCTAATTGGATCCCAGATTCGAGAAAAAGAGATAAGACTGTTTGACTTTATCAAGTCGCTATATTAGATCCGTCATTTTGATTTTTATAATTCCAACATTAAATGTCCAACATTAAATTTCCTTTCAGCAATACGAATACCTTTTATATCTGACTAAAAAATAGCTTTATTATCGAAGCTTGAATGCAACGAATTAATTATACTGATTTATAAACATAAAGAGTCATTTTAAAATTGCATTTTTGTCGATATAAAAAAATGCATGTCTATTTTTTATTACTCTATAAATCTACTGAGTTTCAATAAAATTGGCGAGTAACACAAAGATAGAATTATTTGTTACAGAGAAAGAAAAATTATTCTAGCCAATTATAAAGAAAACACGTGAGTGATTAGTTGGGCCTATTAAGATTATTTCATTATTTACTAAAACGTGTAGTTTATATTACGTACACTTTAAATTTTTAGTACTCGTAATTCGAACGAAAGTCCAAAGTTATTCAAATTGTGGAAAACGACTCTTTTTACAAACGGCTGGATATTCAAACTATTCTGCCGGATGATTAGATCGCTCAAATAGGTGGAATACCGGATAATTGCCGAATATCCGTTGCATCCCTATTTTAAATTTTAAAAAATATAATCTTGATTACAGCTGGTGAAGATGGATTAATTAAGGTTTGGTCTCGCAGTGGTATGCTTCGGTCTACATTGGTAAAAGCAAACCTTCCTATATTAACCTCAAGCTGGAGTCCTGATTGTTCAATGATACTATATTCTCAAGGTGGAAATTTGCTTCTTCAGTCGTTTAATTCAAATTCAAAACCGTATAAGGTATATTGAACATTTGTTATTCCGATTCACATATTATACTGTATTTAAGCCTTCTCTCTCTCTCTCTCTCTCTCTCTCTCTCTCTCTCTCTCTCTCTTTCTCTTTCTCTCGCATTAATATTATCACGTTTTTTGATAAATTAATTAAAAAATAATATAAATAATTTTTTTAATTGTAAATCTTTTTTTTACAGTATTTTGAAGAAAATAGTTTATTTCTAACGTAATACTATAATTTAATTTCAGTGGCACGCACATAATAATCTCATATTAGTTGCTTGCTGGAATTCAACAAATGGACTTATAGTTTCTGGTGGCGAAGACTGTAAATATAAGGTAAATATTTTTATAAAATTAATAGCAATACAAGGTTCAATTAGATTTACATAAATATACAAAAAGACAAGCATATGAGACTAGTGTTCGGTTTTC
>NW_017259202.1:191753-218823 GCF_001594045.1 Atta colombica
TTTACTTTTTTAAAAATTGTTTTATGATTAAAAATTAAATAACACAGTTTTTAACACAGGTATGGGACGCCAATGGTCATCAACTATATTGCAGTAATACCGGTGATCACCCTATAACAGCTATTAATTGGTGTCATTCTTCTGGCGAATATTTTGCTGTTGGATCTTTCAATACAATCAAGCTTTGTGATAAAAATGGAGTAAGATTAATTTTATAGTATGCATGCGTGTATAACTGTTAGGTAATTTTAGAATTTACATTTGCATTTCTTTTTTGCTCTATTAAGAGAACATAGGACTTTTTCAATTTTAAAAAGTATGCCTATTTCCATGATTTTTTTTTGGAAAAGATACATAAGCAAGAATTGAATTTTTTATAAACAAAATACGTATATTTTACTATTAATATTAATTTTTCATTTTCTGTTTTTTTTTTTATTTTATGACCTTCGCAAAATTTTAGCAGTCGTTATATAAAATGTACGAAATTATTAAATATGCAATAGGATATTCATTTCTGATGATCTTGATATATAACTGTTGACATATAAGATTATAACCCTGAGTGATCTTTGCAAGATTTTAGCCGTCGCTCATTGTCCACTAAAATGTTATTACAACAAGTAAAAAGTTAGGATTGCCATTTATCGATAAAAGTTCGAAATGTGATTCTCGGTCTAATTAGTCGACGATGATATTAATAATAATGACGGTGATAATGATAACGGTTCTTATAAAATTTTATCTTCTTGTAAAATTTCTTTTGTTCTTGTAAAATTTTAAAGATTTGAACTTTGCGTTGCAATATTTTCGTTTACAGAGCACATAGAAAAATATAAAAACATTTTTGTAATACAATTCAAGTAGAAGTTATATCGATTGAGCATAGATAGAATTTGATTAGTTCAGTCTTTATTGAGATCTGATAATTGCATTTCTCGAAAAACTCGACGGTTCCCGTAATATATGATCTTGTTGCCATAAAATTGCTCAGAATTGACAAACATGAAAATAAATCATAAGAAACATAGAGAGATTAATTGTACATCTCAATAAGATCTCATATAAATCAGTTATACGGCTGTACTTATGTGAAATATGGATACGTAGAAAAAAATTAGCTTAACAATTATATAAAGCGACGCTCGAAATTTATGACTCTAATTATGATATGCATTAAATGTTAATTAATTTTTTCTGAAGATAATCACATTAAAGGTCAAAGCGTTTGAAAATATCTATTGTTTGACATTATTAGCGAACAACAGAGTAGCGCGGAGTTATTCCGTTAGTTTTAACTTTAAAATAATTAACAAAAATTAACGATAGCAAACAATACCTCTTTACAGTGACGTGCTTAATTACATTATACAATCATGATTACTTCTTGAGAACACAAGCACAATCTTTAAACAATTAACATGTTCTGTTTAATAACATAAATTATCTCGAAAAATGGACGGAAAAGTCCCACTTTATCCTATCTAACTTAGCTCGAATAGTCCAATATTATTATATATTTGCATTATTTAATTATTAAAAATTATAATTTTTGCACATTAGAAGCCATTAAGCTAAAGAAAATATATTTTAAAAATTTATAATTAAAAACGTAGATATACTTTAGAAAAATTAATTAAAGTGTAGTTATCTTTAAGAGAAAAAAAAAATAAAAAAATGTATGATGATATGATACTCAATAAAAATTCATAGAAATAGATGATTTTAATGAATGATATCACAATCACAACTTATGAATTCATTTATCATGTTTCAGTGGTTACATTCTATGGAAAAAGTGAATACTGGAAGCATTTATAGCATAGCTTGGTCCAGCGATAGTACACAAGTGGCTATGGCATGCAGTAACGGAAAACTTTTGACTGGACACGTTATAGATAGGTAAGTTTTATGTAATTAACTGTTTAATAAGATCACGCTAATAATGAAGTATAAAAATAGAAAAATCACGAAAGAAGGGATTAAAATAAGGGCTATTTATATGAAACCGCTCTACGAGCATGGCTAAATTCCGGAAATTAAAAAAAAGGTACTGCAACCGTTTTGCAACATAATATACGGACGCATATGAGAAGATTTGAACTTAGTCTGGAAGTTACTAGAGATTAAAAGAGCCGCGCAACATGATACCGGAATTCGTACCTCGCGAAGTCGCATTCGAGAATTTTTAAATACATAAGCGACTATACCAAGAAAAACCGGCCTCATGTTAATCCGGCCGAACAATCTACTAAAAACTCGTATGCACCAAACTTAAAGGAAAGGCATTGCGGGATTTTCACACCTACGATGTTCTATGAACAATTACAAATCGAAGAGAGCGAGTATCTCAACAAACGTAGCATTACGCACCTACAAATAGAATTCAATTCATTTAAACAGAAAAACGAAGAAAGCCGACAAAATTTTGGACGCCGAATAGATATGCTAGCCATGGAATTATACGGAACCGTTATAGGCCGTTATTTCCTATTTCCTATTGGTTGTGTTTTCACGTGTACGTTCTAGAGTATTTGTTGATTATAAATACTAAATACTAATATATTGAATCGGGGAAAAGTTTTTTCGTATTTAAAAAAATTTTTTTGCAAAAATTTTTCATTTGTTGCGAAGTTTTCGTTACAATTATATCATTCGCTAGAGCAAAGTTTCAGCTTTAAGAATCTTTTTTAAATTACGGTATAATGATTTTTATCGGAGTTATGAACAATTAAAATTAGAATGCTCCTTTACTTAACTCGCGAATAACTCAGGAACAGAAAAATTAAAGGAACATTAAAAAAAAAATGATTTTTTAGAGAAAGCTTCAAGCTTTCACAATAGTCAAAAATTTTCGTAAATTTGTTTTGGACGTGAGACACCCCCAAAGTGAAAAGAAAATTTTTCATCTTTTTCTCGTAGTTTTTTAAATGTAAAAATTACCAAACTTACAGAAACTCAAAAAATATAGTAACCTTTCGAAAGTAGAGATTTCAAGCTTTAAAACCCTTTTTTTTTATTTAAATTTTGTTTATTTTTAACATATTGTATATACAATTTTGAATTAAAAAATATAAAGAAACTTTTTCCCCGACTCAATATCATTATCTATTAAAATAAAAAATTTATGTATATTTATACAGGTTTTTGATATAATTATAGAAAATTAGAATGGGATAATTATGAAGCAACATTGATAAGAAAGAAAATAATCGAAGTCAGAGAAGTTGGCAACGAATTTCGTGAAGTATTAGAAATCTCTGATCGTGTTGTACATCTCGAATTTGGCTTCGATCATTTAGTCGTCATCACACCTGCTCAATGTCATGTATACGCTGTCACAAATTGGAATACACCAGCGATATTTAATTTAAAGACAAGTACCATTTCTGCTGTACTTCTTGCAGAAAAGTAAGTTATTAAATGTGTATTCAAAATAATGTAATAAAATAAAAGATGATATGCATATCATCTTATAAACATTGAGAAAATTTTTGAAACTAAGTAGAGAAACTATTTATTTTTACACTTGATAAAAGTTTCTCATTTAACTCTATTTTTACATAATATTTGAAATAAAACGTAAAATGCCACTTTTATTTAATAAAAAGAATCCACCAAAAATCCATGAAAAATGCCTATCGTCCAAATTTAACATTAGAAGGATTTGTAAGGGGAGGTCTTCTGCGTGCTTATGAAAAATATTAGTAAATGGCCAGCCATACACAATTCAACAATAATTAAAATAAAAAAAGATTTTAGTATTTGTTGTGAACTATGTCGCCTGATACTATCGCTAACTTTTTGAATAGAATTATATGATTTTTTTATCTAATTTTTTTCGTATGGTTTCTCTAATTATTCTGTATATAAAAAATTCTGCATATAAGACTGAGATATCGAAAAATTATTTTCGATTTTTATTTTAACATACATATGTTAAAATATGAAATAGCTTTTGAATTATTTATTTTTTAGTTATTGTACCTTAATATTTTTATAAACACAAAATGTTAAAATGAATAAATTGATGTAAAGAAAAAATACATAATTGTTTTAAAAAATGAGACTTCCTATATATTGGCACTAATATAATTTGTAATTATATAATGTAATTCTTTTATAGGCACTTCTTAATAGTGGAATGGAATACCATATCACTATACAGTTATCAAGGCCGTTTATTGGGTAGTCCAAAATGGAAAGGTTTTTCTTCAGAACCACTTCATCCTATTTGCATATCATTGTGTGCTGATACTTTGGTCATAAGGAATCAAAATAATGAAAAACGTAAGATTAATAATAAAAAGGCTTAAAAGGCTTTTTCACAGTAATAAGTGATATCAATATATACTTTCAACATTAATATTATGTTCACGCTGTAACCAATATAATTTATTGTTTAATCTGTTGTCTTTCTCTTTATCGAGATATTTATCATAATTTAATGTTATCAAAAAGTATAACATTCGTAGATTTTAATATTTTTTGTTTTTCTCATATTTATTTTTTAGTGCTTCATATCTTGGAAATACCTCACAACAAGCCGATAATAGAAGGTCAATCGCATTTACATCTGCACAACGTGACACAAGTGGCCTTAAGTTATCGTGGTGATGTAAAAGATCGACAATTGGCATTAATAGATGTCAATAAAGATTTATTTTTAATTGCAATAAGAACTATAGGCTTTGGAAGAATTTGCAAAATAGGTATATAATATTATATATGCAGATATACAGGGTGTATAATTTCAAAATATCCACTCTAATATCTTGTAAACATAGCATTATATCGAAAAAATGTTTCAGACAGAAAAAGTTTTGTGATTCTTCGAGATATAAAATGATATCATTGACCTTGGGTAAATTTGTCAAGATTAATGCACGGTCCATATAACTTACAATTAGAATTTTTTAAACAGAATTCTCTATTTTTTTTATTACATATTCTTATACTATAACTTACCTCAAGAGCTTCTTAAAACGTTATAATACAATATTTTTTTATTAAATACTTTTCGAGTTATAAAATTTGAAATTAGTGCCGCCAACATTATTATTAGCATTACTCAAGATGTCCAATGACAATTAAAATCTCTCTAAATGTTGTTCAGAATTATTATTACAATCTTGATAACATTGGATCACATTAAGATCAAGGCCATTAGAGATTGTGTTCCTTTTATTTTCATTTTTATGTAAAAATAAAAATTAAAGAATCAACTTCTAATGGCCTTGATATTAATAAATGTTATGAAAATCATGACTCTAAACAACATTCAAGAGATTTTAGCCGTTGGCTGAATACTTGGATAATGCTAATGCTGGTATTATAACTTTCAAATCGTTATATTATATAACATGATAAATACTTAATAAAAAAATATTTTATTATAATTTTGAAAAACTGTCGAGATAAACTACAATAATATGCAATAAAAAATGGCGAGTTCCATTTAAAAAAATTCAAAGTAACTTTGCCCTGATTTTGAATTTTGACAACCCTGATGAAAATAAAAATCGGAGCGTAAGTTGTGAGAAAGTAACTGAGCCATAAATGAAACTAATTGAAACAACGAAATATAAAAGAAGCGTAAATTCTCTTTTATGTTTTGTTTCAATTTTCGCCTCCTAGAAATTTCGTTTACGCTTCTGTTACTCTCCCCTTACATGATTTTATGCTCCGATTTTTATTTTCATCTAGAAACACCATCAATGATCCTATTTCATGTTCTCAAAATCACAAAACTTTTTCTGAATTATTTTTAGCTTTAATACAGTATTTCTGAGATATTTAGTGGATCTTTTAAAATAGGACATCCTGTATAATTATCAAACAAGGTATCCTTCCGTATAAATAGCCATACACACTTTATTGTCTCATAAACAGAAATAGATAATAAATATATTAGGTGTGGGAAAAAGTTCGTGGCGTTTTTCCCATACCTAATAATATATGTATATTAATATATATTAATCGTTTTAATTAAACTCTATTATAAACACAGTGACCATTCACAATTAGAAAAATTATCTATATTAGAAAATGGAAAGGTAGGTATAATTTTTGCACGATATAGTAAAAAAACTTTAATAAGAGTTGTCGCGTCCGATTTAATGAATACAACATGCATGACATAATAAAATTATTTGACAAATTATACAAATTTTTTTATTTAAATCTGTGCTAGTGACTACAATCTTTTCAGTTTCGGTCGTGCGCGATGTGGTCTTTCGGACATTTGCACTGATCAGATGACAACATGTTAACACATCAATCGTCAATGCGATGTTATGTTTATTAAATCTATTTCTGTTAATTTACGAGATGAAAAAGAATGTGAACCATCATGTAGAAGAACCTGCACTCTATTAAATCTATAATGTCAAATTTAACTTAATTTAAATCATCACTCCTGCTCAATATGCTCAATAATAGTTATTTTATACTAAATCAATAGAGTTTAACATTTTAAAACAGTTCAAGTTGAGTCATTTTATTCAATATCAATTTTAATCCAATTTGAATTATTCTAAACTATTCAGCTTCATTATGTTTTAGTATAAAATAACGATATATTGAGTAGAAACAGTGGCAACTACAATAAAATTAGATTAAATTTGACACTATAAATTTAACAATGTGCAGAATGTTTCAGGACTTTTTCATAAACTTTAACAGTTAGTAAATCTTATCAAAGAATCAACTTTTATTAAAGATGTTGTGTTCTCTGATTTTTAAGAAGCACTGCATCCTTGTCTGTGAGATATTCAATTAGTCTGGCGAAGTACCACTGCATCTAAGATTATACTAATTCATGTTTTTGCTTTTTAATATCTGTTTTTCTTAACAGAAAATAAAATGAAAAAAATGAATTACATGTAGCATTGTTAGACATGCAATCAAAGGCTAAGTTCTTTAAAAATGTGTAGGTAGTCACACAAATTCTTAAATAAAAGTTGGTTTTTTTTTTTATGAGATAATCTACCATCTTCTAAAATATTTGTCTTAGAAGTCCTGAAATAACTTTGTATAATTATTAAAATTAGTAATTCATAGACGTCTAAGTTAATTATATATTTTAGCTGGAATGGCACAAAATATTGCATGGGCAACCGACGCAAATATATTAGCTGCAATGTTGGATGCGAATCTGTCAGTATGGCTATGTCCCAACTGTATTCACTACAGTGATCGCAAAGTAATACGACGTACAAGAATTGATAAGGAAAGCAGGTATTATTCATGAATATCTTGTTTAATGATGTATTTATAGTGTATAGTGTATAGTATAGTATTAAAAAATACCGTTTCTTGTGAAAAACAATTTTATTTAACTGAGTATCAAATTTCATTTTTAATTTTACTTTTTGATTTTTTGTGGTTAGAGCAATTTTTTTGTTTAAGAGACATTTATGTTCAAAATAATAAGATTACAATATATCTCAAAATTGAGATAATTAATCATCCATACTGGATGCCCAAAGAATGTAAGCGTCCTTTCTTTGGACATAATTAAAACATAAAATGGACACAAAATGGGTATCCATTCTTTGGATAGAACTCATATTTTACGTGGTTACTTTATTCATTACTTTTTATTTCATCAACTTTCGAACTTTCTATGAGTATATGCATTCGATTTTTAGATTATAATCTTTTTACACACACACACACACACACACACACACACACACACACACACACACACACATTATTTTTAGAACATGTTTAATTAATGTTTTATTTATACATATATTTAAATACTTAATAATATAAATTATTGTACTTAATTACACCATTTATGTAATTATATATGATCTGTTTATATAATCTTCAAATATCTTAAATAATTTTATTTTAAGTTTATAAATATTTTTAAACAGTGAATTTGGAAAACAGCCTAACATTGTGAGTGTTCGTAATGGTATGGTAATGGTAAGACGTGGAGATGGTGCTATTGTAGCTTCATCGTTTTACAATCTCTTCACAAGTTTTTATGAACACATATCAAACAATAAATTGAAAGAAGCGCTTTCCCTCTGTCGTATAGCTCAGGTAATATTCAATGTAATATATAATGCATGAAGGGTATCCTATTTAAAACTTCGGATCTTTGGACGCAATTATTTTTCGAATTATTCTTTATTCCAACAAATGTTTCAAGTGGAACTTACTTTGTTTCGAGGGGGGGTAATTTTTGATGGTTATAGATCTTTTTTAGATAGACGTGTTTCTAAGATTCCAAGGAAATCATATAAAAAATATTAAGACAAATATCAAAATATATCAATAATTTACGATATTTTATATTTTATTTTGCCACATGAAATATTAAATATTTTATAAAATGTTAATTTTTTGGTCAATCATAATATCTTTATAACGAAATAATGAGATGAATAGGTATAAAATCAATAAATGTCGAAAACACATAGATTATTTAAAAAATTATCCACATTTTGCCCATATATTTTTTGAAAACAACTATGTACATATATTGTTTCTTCTCATTTCGTGATATTACTTTATTTAATACTTTTATTATGCAGAATAATTAGAGGAATGATATTATGTAAAAAAGACTATGCAATTTGGTTTCGGTGTTGGAATTAATGATAATATTTATTGAATTCTCTGTTGATAAATTTCATTTCGATATCTTAAGTCTGTTCTCTTTTTTTTTACTTATTTCTTACTCAATAAAATATTGTTTTTACAATTTCAAGCTAGGAAATTGTGCTATATAATAGTAATCTTTATTTTTGCATTTTTGTATTGCCACAAATAAATGTACGTTATGAAAAAAAATTTTTGTTTAATATTAGCTTATACTTTTTAAATTATTTATAAAAAATACATATGTATATTTATTATTTTATGAAAATTTTAATAAAACTAAGAGAAAGATAATGTGGAAAATTCTTTATATAGTTTCTTTTTTCCATGTTATCTTTATTTTAATTTTATTGTTTTAGAGAAATGTAACATCTAATCATTTTATACTTTATGTTGTTAGAATGAGATATTGTGGACTTGTATGGCTGTTATGACAACTGATAACAGAGAATTGCATGCTGCAGAAGAAGCTTACGCTGCTATTAATAGATTTGATAAAGTAGATTATATTAAATACATTAAGGTAATTACGTATGTTATTTATATTTATTTATTTATTAAAATAGTTTCAAATAATTGAAATTGTATTATGTTTTCAGAATTTATCCACTGCTACAGAAAGACATGCAGAAATGGCATTACTGGCAGGAGATCTATCGATGGCAGAAGGTATACTGTTACAAAGTAGTCTGATTAAAGAGGCTATACATATCAATATTCAAATTTATAATTGGAATAGGTACGTTAGAAAGTTAAGCGAAATGTAATTATAAAACACGCAATCCGATACGCACACGCTCTCGCGCGCATAATACTAATTATTAGAGATCATTTTAAAACGTGTTTTGGAAATACACGTATATATGTGTACATATATGTATTTTATAAATATATGTGAAAAAGAGATTATTATAGCACACAAATAGTAATATATGATCTTGGCAGATTATCTGCGGATATCGAATCATTGTTAAATATATCTGTCGAATCATTTTCGAAACACTATGAAACATTTATTGAACTATTATAGAACATCAAAGCATTTTTAACCGTTATCGAATGTCTATTTTGACTACCACTTTTAACCACTATTAAACATTTATCGAACGTTTATCGAACCACTGTCAAATGTATACATTAAACGTCTTGAATATGACATCAATCATTATTCGATGTATTTTCGTAATGAAGTCGGTCGACTAACAGTTCAATTGTACGTTGAAGAACTAAATGTGGAAATAGTTTACACGTAAAGAAAATCTCGAATCTTTAATGGTGAGGGCGATTGACAAATTGTTTAATACCCACACATTTTTCAATGAATGTTCAATGAATGTTGAGATAGGATTATATAATTGTTTCCGCCATGACCAATAAGTAAACCTATGTAGAACATAGCAGATTTCAATATCTATAACAGATTGATAAATAAACAAATTGAACAGTAAACTGATGCAATCAAATCATACGAATCTGCACAGCTTATAAATACTGTTAAATTCATCATATAATGACATGTAAACAATGTATAAGCACTCTTAGTCATATAGAGTAGTTACTTTACTCTGCAAACATAATAGAATAGTAAGCTTTAAGAAATTAATCAATCACAATCAATTATTCTTCTCATATTTATCTGTCATTGATCAATTTCTTAAGGCTTAAGGCTTATTATTCTGTTATGTTTGGGGGATTACTTATTAGATGCTAAGTATTATTACTCGTAATATATTTTTCTATTTTTTACGTTTATTAAAAGAAACTAATTTATAATATTTCTTAATGTCTTTAATTAGAGCTTTGGAATTAGCAAGAAAATATAAAAGACAATTTGAGGAAGTTCTTGATACAAGAAAAAAATATTTGGAGACTATTAATAAGAATGAGATCAATCATAATTTCCTTACATTTGCGGTAAACATTCCTTTCATCACAATTAAATTAAATAAGATGGTTTTCAACAAAATATATTATATAACTTTTTTTATTATAAAAAACTCTTTTGTTTCAGGAAAATAATGAAATGAAAATTAATATCAAGTGATTGAATAATAAATCAATATTGAATGAAACGGATCAAGTTATGGAATGTAATCTGAAGAAAATAGTAACAATACATTTTTATATGTTTTATTGTAGAAAAAAACAAAAGAGAGAAAAGAGATTGAGAAGAGATAAAAGATATTCTATCGTGCTAGTAATAATAAGATAAAATAAAAGCATTCAAGATAGTTCAAGATATAAGAAAACAATGATTGGCTTGAATAGATAAAATATGAAAGAAATGTGTGTATTATATATAATTAAATTTATGTTTTGTTTAAGATTATATATATATTTATGTAAGAATTTGGTTTACATTTGTAATGTATTTGTAATATATTTACATGACGATTTTATTTCCAATTGTATTATTTTATAATGTAGAAATATGTAGATATGTTTACTAAATAGAAATTCTTGTATAATCTTGTAGAACAATTATAAGATTTGTTTGTCTAGTGTAAATGTTCTCCACTAATTAATTTATTCTGTAAAGAACATTATTCATTTCGTTTATATTGGACCATTCATTGTGAAGTTTTCGTTCTGTGAATTTTCACGGATAAATCAAGTGGATTTTGCAACCTCATAGTTCGAAAGGCGAGCGTATTTGCGTAGATTCAACAGTTGAGTGAGCGCTCACTCTTATTAGTGTATTCTTTTAAGTCATCCAATTAGATTTTAGATCTAGAAGAATACATCAATAGCAGCGAGCGCTGACTCAACTATTGAGTGTTGAACACAGCCAATAGCTTAATGAGTTCTAATCTATTGTGGTTAGTGCGCATGTGTATGTTGTGTGTATAATGGATAGTGGGTGTGTAAGGGATCAAGGGAGGGAAAAGTGCATCAAAGGCTCTTGTGTCACAGTATGTATTGTGGCTGTGTTCCAAATTTACTGCCAACAGTGATGAAAATACAGTTTACGTTTCGTGCATTATAGATTTTCACTCGGATTTCAGTACAGGCAGTTAATTTTGGATGGAACATAGCCTAAGAAGATGAAGCGTGATGACGCATCGAGAAGGCTTGAAGAGTGCTCGAGCAGTTCGAATCAAGTTATTGTCAATATTATATAGTTAATCAACTGATCCACTATATAACGATGGAGAACATTCGTTCACCAATGGATAATCTCTTCAACATGCTGTCAGGCTTCAGCGCAGGCCAAGAAAAAGCCCTAAAACAAGGAATTTATAACGCTGTTGCACTTTTCTTCCTGTGTCTCGTCTCGGTAGCCGGTTACGGTCTCTACATTATATTGAGACCTTTTGTTAAACCTTTAATCTGGGCATTACTGTGCGGTTCTGTTCTCTTCCCATTTAAGTGTTTGCTGGTTACAGCGGTGCAATCTTGGTTCACCAAAGTGGAGGCATCACGTACCTTACTAATCGTCAATGTCAGCTTATTGCCGGTACATATATTTGACAATGTCTCTGAGAGAGTGGGTTCATTTTTATGGATGCACATGAAATATATCGTTTGGACAGTATTACTAGCGTTGGTGGCTGTAGGCTTATATCATTTCACTCCTAATGTAATAATGTGTCTCGCCTGGAGAATGTTTCAGACATTTAGCATTATTTCTGGATTCTTCATTCTGGCATGCAACATCTTTACGGTAGTTTATTTTGTTTAAATTATTATTATTATTATTATTATTATTATATTTAAGGGAATGAAAGGAAACTAATTACTATAACTGCCATTTTATTTACTTTGTAATAATGATTTAGTAATGATATTGGAAATTTTTTATAATGATAATGTAACACCAGAGTTGAAATAGTCAAAATTATTTATTGTGATTAGTTGGAAAGTCATTCATTACTGAAAAAAAAACAGTTTGCAATTTGTAATTTGTTATTTTTTTAATGTAACTTGTAGCGGAGTAACTTTACGGTGTTATTCGTTATTTATTTTTTTCAATGAGCGATGTGTAATGGTGACAATTTACTTTTCAAAGATAACTTTCCTAACCTTAGCGTAATTTCAGTATTAATCATCACTATGTTCATCAAAAATTGCAACATCGTTATTAAATTGTTATTATAAAAAACTGTAGCAGAAAAGTAACTTTTCCGTTCCCTGATATATGTTTTATATATTTGGTATATACATGTATAGAAACACTTGCTTCTCTAAAAATTTAATTGACTTGTCTTACAGGTTTCTACCATACTCGTCGGTTACTTCGTGATTCTGTATATCTATTGGACACCGTCAAATTCGGCTCATTTTCGTTACATGTCCTTTATGATATGGTTCATCATCAGCATGTATCTATCGAGTATAGCGGGTTCTTATCAGGTCTTAGTCTTCACTGCTCTACAAATTCTATGCATAATAGGATTTATTTACGAAGCGATACTCGTTATGGATGCTCATGAGCTGAATGGTAGACATTTGACATTCTCGCAAGCAGCCCGTTTTGCTTTAACAAACGAATTATTGCCGAGCCAGCAAGAAGATAAATCAACTTCACTCGAGGACGAGCAGACAAAAAATTGTATTCCGGAAGGCGAAAGCGCGGATACGCCGATTTGCTCTCAAGAAGAAGTAGGAAAATCGACATTTGCTGATGCAACAGGTATTGAGAGAATACGTAGCACGTCGAGACGTGGAGTAAAGTCATTGTCTTTGGATACGGATGCTGGTTTATCCGCCGTAATGGGTGTGACAACACGTACACCTGCGTATAACATACATTATATAACTCGTGCGACATTACGCGATCGTTATCTGCTGGGCAAAATAAGAGCCGAATTACGAACGTCTCTAGATATGCAAGATGATGAGGTTGATACTGACAAATATATGTATGGGGCACTATATGCATGTGCTGGCATGCTTCTCTGGAAACACAGATGGATCGCACACATTCTGGTGATCCCGTTGGTATATTATATCGTTAAACAGTTGGGTAGCTATTTCGGTTTTTGGAACATGATACTCGGGCATTGCAATTCAATGATAGAAATACTCAAGTCGTGGTGCATGGATCGACATCAAGCACTCATACCCTCCAATATCAGAGGTCTCTATAAAATAAGCGTTATCGTGGATGAGAAACTAAGAAATATTCTGAAAAACTCCGTCAATGCGGTAGCGACTACATCTGTAATACTTGGCTTGATTGTTTTCGTTACTTGCGCATCTATTTTTATTATGATACAGGTTTGCGATAAACCTTCTTTTATACACTATCATACAATTGTATGTACAATCGTAGATAGAACGATTACAGCACTTTTTTATCGATGAGTTTTGAAATTCAGTCTTGCTCGTAGAGCGATGGACGTAAATGGCTAGATCTAAATAATAAACCAATCGCTCGATAAAGGCCGCATTCCAAAATCCATTAAAAAAAAAGTTGCAGTCATTTCGTCCATTATTGTATAACAGTCCAATAGACGAGAAATGGATTGAAATGGATTCAGATTTTCAGAAATATTCATTCGTAAACGTTAATAAATGAATCCTTTTCAATCCGAATGTATTTTTATTCATTTATACGAATTGAAAGCACATTTCTATGCATTTCAATCTAAAAATGATATCAATTTGTCTGTTTTCTCGTGAATTCTTCTCAATTTAAAATTCTGAATAGAAAAGTTTTTCAACCCAATTGAATCCAATTGAATTCAATTTAATCTAATTGAATAAAAAAGTTTTTATTATTTAAAATATTTTGGATAGATAAAATTTTCATCCATTTTAATCCATTCTCGTTTACTGAAAAGATTCTATCTAATTTCTCTATCTAGATCTATGCAGAAGGCTTGCATCTTGTTCAAGTAACAGGTGAAATATTGAATTCCACTTTGATGAGCAATCCTGATATCGATTGGGTTCCAGAAAAATGGGAAGAGTCCGTTAACAGTGTTTTAGATAACATTTACACATATGGACGAAGTGCTATATCGGACGGCGTAAGATTTACTTTATTTACTTTTCCACTTTACATATGTGCGAACGCTAAATTTGCTTATCTAGCTTGCTTAATTCAGATTCGGAGTCTCGTAAAAGATCTCGAACCGACGAAGGCAGAACAAATGGAGAAGAAAGTCTTGGAGCTTTGGGATCGTCTCTATCAAGCATGGATGATGTCAAATATGGATCCGAATCTCGTGGGTCCTACCGTAGATGCTATGTCTGCGTATTCCGCTTGGGAAAGCTTCAAAGATAGCATTGGAAAAACACCTATACGTAAATACTTTGTCTAGAAAAGAAATTTACGAAATTTAGCATTATTAAATTACATTTTTTATTTTGTTTTTTCCAAATAGATTATCTTCTTTCCATTATGTTACTTCTATTAATATAATAAAAATCGCTTGGCATATAATACATAAAACTATCGCTTTTTTCTTTCAGATTTGTTCAATATGACTAGTATACAGAATTTTGCCAAAGAAAATATTGGCATTCTTACATCAGTGTTTGATTCTGTTTGGAGCATTGTTAAAGGCAATATATCTGTAATACTAACAATTTTTACGGAGTTATTTTATATTGTACTCATGAGTGGATCAGCTGTACTTAATTTTGTACTCAGCACGGTATGCAATATGTTCCTACAAAATTTTATTTTAGAAAAGAAAAAGCATGAGATATAATAATTTATTATTTCAGGTTGTATTCTTTACAACTTTATTTTACTTGCTCAGTTCCAGCGATAAAACTTATAAACCCATCGAACTGACAACAATGTTTAGTCCTATTAGTTGTCACAGGTAATTCTTAATCTGAAAATTGATTTATGATTTCTTTTTGTAGTGTAATATTTTAAATTTTATAAAAATATTTATTTTTAACTAGCCCTGGGATGCTATTTTGTACATGTCTATTGAAAAGTTGCACAAAACACTGACACCTATCGATAAACATGTACAAAATAACACCTCTGCAAAATATATGTAAATGCATGTAAATAAATACAAAATACTGTTAATCTTAGTACTTATCCTAAACTACATCAATGATCAGTTTTTATTACTACTTAGAGTAGTTATGATTACTAAGATTGGCAGTATTTTATATTTTGTATTCTAATATAAATATATGTAGTTTGCTCAATCCTGTTTTTAACAAGCATTATATGTAGAAAGATATGTTCTATCGATACGACCTTCATATAATGTGATTGTGTTAATATTCTACTGGGACATTACTACCATGAAAAGTATGATACTGCACGAAGAAAACTTTCAAAATATCATCGATTCTGTCTAGATTTGCTATGTCATTACAAGAAGCAGTGATTGGAGTATTCGCGGCTACTTTTAAACTCGCATCCTTCTTCGGCATGTGGACATGGTTCATACATAATTTGTTTCAAGTGAAGATTGTCTATTTACCATCGGCCCTTGCAACTATGTTAGGGGCAGTTCCTTTTTTGGATGCGTACTTTGCCTGCATTCCGGCTACCATAGAACTTTGGTTCACTCGTGGATCAATGATCGCTATCTCATTTTTTCTCTTCCATTTCCTTCCGTGTAACATAGTAGTGACGGAGTTTTATAAAGAGATTAAAGGGTAAAATTGTGCTTTGTAGTATATGAATATATCTTCAACTATGCATTGTTTTTATATACATTCCGTTTATTTCAGTGGTGGGCATCCTTATCTAACAGGTTTATCGATAGCGGGTGGAATCTTTTGTTTAGGTGTAGAAGGAGCAATTTTTGGCCCTTTGCTCTTGTGTTGTATCATGGTTGTCATCAATTTAAGTCGACGTTACCTAAACTCACCTGAGGAAGAGGAGGAGGTCGTACTACCGGCATATGAAAGAACATCACAATATAAGTCAAAATAAATAACATTACGATTTTAACAAATAATAATTAATATCTCTGCTTAACAGTATCGCGAGCTACGGGCTTGCTTCCAACTTCTATTAAAGATTGAGATCCGTATTCACATCGTATTTTTGTATCATAAATGCACACATTTATTTCTGATAGTCTACAATATATGTAACATAAACTGTACTGAAAAAAATCACGTCACAAAGTTATATAATGATTTCATTATGTAACTTTGTGACATGATAATTAAAATATGTAATCACGTAATGAATTGCTTCAAATCGTGATTTTTTAAAACGTACTGATTTAGAACAATTCATCATATAATTTGAAATCATCAAAAATCATCATTCACATGATGATTTTTTTTTTTCTATTTCTATCATTTATTTAATTATTTAAAATTAAATTAATTTCGATAAGTATAAAATATCATATGATACATGAAATTATTTCTAATATCACGTGATTTTTTAAACGATGTCATTTAAAAAATCACATAATGATTTGAAACAATTCGTTGTGTGATTTACTTATTTTAATTATATAATATCATTATATAATTTTGTAATGTGATTTTTTTCAATAGAGATATGCTAGATATGCATGTTTGTCGATAAAAGTGAGATGTGAATACGGACCTAAGAGTTTGATATAAATATTTCATGAAAGTGAACGCTGTATGATGACTGGACTAAACATACAGCGTAAACATAGAAAATTATGCTTTATATATATTTTTATGTGATAAGAAAACTAACCCAGGAGTCTCAGCTTACGCTTATTAGGATTACAGATTACATTTATATTATACGAATAATTAAAATAAATTATTTACATTATGATACTTTCTATTAAGAACAATTTGATAATACAAAGTATAATTAAATAAAGTTTATTTATTAAAATAAAAAGTTAATATGTATTATCATAAAACTGTGCGTACAATTGTTACAATAATTCTCAACCAGATGCCTCTCATGTATAATGCATGATACAAGATAACTTTATGCACGACTAATTTAAATTTGTTCTTTTAACAAAATAGTTACTATAAAAATTATCATATGCATTGTAAATGTCTGATATATGTGTGAGTTTTATATTGCTCTGCAATAATTTAACTGTTGTTGCTTCATATGCATGAAAAATGATTTTCTTCCTTTTTACAAACATATGAAACCCATTTTCCGAAAAACGACCTCGTATATTACCTATTTCTAACCACACAAAAAGTGCTATTTTATCTGTCGATAATACAATTTTAAAATCTGCATAATTGGAAAGTGTCCCAGGTAAATGATTTTCTTCGATCTTCATCTAAAACAAAAACAATTGCGTGTCAATATGTTTCAGTATTTATTGTACAATGTCTGTAATGTATCGAATTTTGTACGCGACACTAATTAATCCACTTACAGTAACGTTGGCTACTGGTACATCTACGTTTTTTAATGCATCAGGATATATATAATTAATTGGCGCAATTAGGGATCCAGATTTATCCGTAAAAGATAAAGTGACGACGCAAGATCTTTTGGCGGATTTCAATGTTCCACAACCCACTTGAAACAGGAATCTATCTAACCAAAAAGATGTAACTTTCATGACTTTATTAGATTCCTGAAAGAAAATCAGTTTAGCTGTACGGATATTTATATATAAATTATCAACTCTAATACTCTGTATGTAACTGTATGTAACTACACACACACACACACACACACACATACACACACATATATACTGACTATTATGATATCATTGAAGAATAATACATATATAGGTTTCATGGATTCCCATTTGTAAACATGAAGTTTTACTGTACAATTTGTTAAAGTATACAATCGATCAGATACTATATATATCGAGAGTTCATTGGAAACGGACAAATACGATGTAACAATAATAGGCGCGAAAAAATCCTTGGCATAATAGTGAAGCATTTTCCAACGACCTTCATTATCTGTAAATATATAAGCGGAGAAAATTTTTGCAATATGCAAAAAATAGAAGGCTATCTTAAATTAGAACGATCAACATAGTACTTTCATATTAAATAAAAGGAAGAAAATATTATAAAAGCAAGATGTATATATTATAAAAGCATTCATATTCTTCATATATCTCACTTATTATTAAGTGTAGTAAAAAGAAATCCATTATTTTTCCATTCAATTTCAAAAATAATGGATTTCTTTTTACTACACCTCATATTTTAAGAGCCTTTATACTTATAGATTTTAACAATCAAGGCTTTTAGTTCTAATTCCATGTCTTTGATTACCTATGGAAGACCATGAAGGAGCTTGCCAGACATCGTTCAATTGCCAATAGAGAGCTCCCATTGTCATACCTTCACCTATGGAATTCACTTCAGATTTGGCTTGTCTATACATTTCCGTTTGTATTCTTATAGAGACAGCTTGATTGATCTGACTAAGATATATATAACTTGCGAAATCTCGGATGCTATCATTACTTTGCGGTACAGCAAAGTTGTAAAAGATTAACTGCAGCATATATTGATTGCCGAGTGGCTGATGTTGTCTGTGCTTCACGAAGTTGCTGTCAATATGAAGATCTTTTATGCTTTCTATAGCAGTTGCTATCGTGTAAATCGATGGCCAAGATTGAAATCCATATTCAGAGCAAAATCTTGTCCGAGGATACTGAGTGATGTCCCAACTATTTCTAATGTAATTATAATAGTGGACTGGAAACACATTCAATTTAATATATTCAATATTCAATTGATCTCATTTTAAAGGGTCAAGAAAAAATTTATGTATATACACACACGCGCGAGCGCGTGTGTGTGTGTGTGTGTGTATATATATATATATAAATATATATTACCGTCACCGTAGAGATTGAAATAAGGATTTACTCCAGTATAATTGTATGTTTCTTCATATGCCCCGTTGCCCGGACTAGACACGACAAATGGTCTTGTCAGATCTAATTTCTTCATTTCTGTCTTCAATAGATTCACATAAAGTTTCACATAATCTTCTTTATACACATGAGCAGAACCGGTGCCATACCAATTACCATAAAGCGCCGCTTCGTTTTCGTTATTGCCAGCCCAAAGAACAATACTTGGATGATTTTTCAAACGTACTACGTTTTGTAATATTTCTTCTTTTATGCTCTTTAAGAATGAATGACTCGTAGGGTACATAGCGCACGCAAACATGAAATCTTGCCAAATCATGATCCCATATTCATCAGCCAAGTCATAAAATAATTTCGACTCGTAAATACCACCACCCCATACTCTTAGCATATTCATATGCGTCTCTTTGGCAGACAACAACAAATCTCTGATGGTATCTTCTTTTGCGCCTAGCTCAGGGAAGATACTGGCTGGAATAAAATTGCTGCCTTTAGCGAATATCGGTATATCGTTTATGCGAAAATAGAAGCTCAGCCCTTTTTTCAATGATTTTTCCACGAGCTGCACCGTTCTGAACCCTATACGAATCCGTTTGAATAATACATCATTCGCCGTTGACACAATAATAGTTAAATAATACAAGTGTTGCTTGCCATAACCATTCGGCCACCAGTTCTCAACAGCATCCTGTTCAACAGCATCAGTAAAACATTAGACCATTAGAATTAATAAAATTACAATTTGATTTTTGTTTGTATGCACTTGCAAATATTAAAATAAAAATAAAAACCAAAAATATGAAAAAGAAATGAAATCAAAACAATATATTTCAAGTGTACTTATTAAAATAAGAACATAGTTCTTCGAACGTCTTGAGGACATCTTTATTATAGACATGGTTTTGAACGTATATTGGTACATGTGTTACGTGTACATATGTAATTAATATATCCGTGTTTCTCTCTCAAGCCGTGTAATTTTTAATACACAGGTACACATGTATCGAAATATACGGTTTAAAAGCATGTATATCCGTGAATTTCGATTACACGTATAACATATTCATATTTTATTTCATGTGATTATTAATATATGACAAGATAATCGTATAATTAAGTACATTTTCGACGTAAACGCTTATATTAATAAGATATTTATTGAATTGTTTGCATCGAGTTATAAACAAAAAGAAACGGGCGTGTCAAGTATATTACTGGAGATTTTTCGAATTTTTGTCTTACAATTTTCTATTTGTTATCGATGTAAAAATCTTTTTTTCAATTTCTGTTCAATGGCTCTCATTATGCCATCTATTGCATTTCGCGTTGTCTTTTTAATATGTTATTCTATTTTATACACTTCAAATATCTTCCATATTTTATGTTAAGTTCTAATACAATTGTGAGAGATTGTTCCATACAACACGGTTCTTAAAGGACATCATAAGGACATCCTCAAAAAAATTTTTTTTAATTTTAAATTTTGAATTTTAGAACTTACTGCAGGCACAATGAGCGAAATGTTAACATTTATGTATTTTTCACTTGCGTCAAGTATAACTTCACTGGTATTGCTAACAACTTTATTTTGTACAATATGCAATATCGATGTTATGTGACAACTAATTCCTATGAATTCGTCCTTACTCTTTGTTGTCTCAAGAAATATTGTAATAAGGATGTTCCAAATATTATTTTCTTTGCGTATATCAGTCGTAATATCATTAATCAATATATCATTTACGGGAATCAATTCAACATCTCTCCTGTAAATATCTTGTGTTATATACTAATAAAAATGTAGTAGTTAGTTAAAAAATATAATAAAATATATTGTAAAATAATCGATTGCTTGTTACCAAATGCCAATCGAGGGAAAAGCAGGACCCCAATCCCATGAGAAACTGGCTTGCATCTTACGAATGTGATTTACATGGCATTCTCCATTGTATTCTTTAGGTACACATACTGGTGGTATAATGTAATGATTTTTTTGCTCATTGTATAAATCTTCGGCTACTTTAACAGCCGAACGAAACGTGACTTTCAATACATTCTGTTCTTTCTGCATAAACCAAATAAACAAATTGTATTACCAATACGTATATTTTGCATGACTTTTTCAATCTCTTTGATTACCTTAATAAAATCTGTTACGTCAAAAATATATCTTAGAAACATATTTGAGGTTTCTCCGAGAATGTGATTGTTCAAAGAAACATTGGCAAATGTATCGATTCCGTGAAAAATTAACACTATCTTATGAGCTTTTAGAAAATTATCATTCACTGAAAATATAATTGAAATTTAGATTACTTTTTAATTTTAAACTGTTACCTAATATTGTGTCTCATACATTTACGTAATATATATATTATTATATATTATTATATAGATTATGTATATATACACTTATAGCCAATTACCTCTAAAATTTTTTATGTAAGTGACAGATTGATTTCCGACCCAACGATTATTGATATCATTTCTTCCAAGCAAATTGTTCTCTATTATGTTATTCTTATATAAGTCAGTATAAATTCCTCCAGGAACATTCGCGCTAAAATTGATATCTGTAGAACAGAATAATTATTGTATCATTTATGTGAACATTTTTAAGAAAAGTCTTAGATTTAAAGAAAATTATATATAATTTTTAAAAAAATTGTTTTAAATTTCTTACCATTGTTGCATTTTCCATAGGGCTTCTTATCTGAAAAAATGATTTTTTATTGCATTTTATTGATTAATAAATAATTTTGTACATATAAATTGTACATATACATATACAGAGTGTTTTTTGTAACTTGATTATTTAAAATATCCCTATCGTTTTTAATACAAGAAAATATCATATGGGAAAGTAATTCGATTCGAAGGAATACATATTATTATGATGAGCAAAAAATTTTTCTCAAGATCATACTTTTTATCAGTAAAAGTAGTACATAGTTGTTTAAAAAAAAATGTATATACAAAATGGATAATTTTTTAAATAAGCAAGTATGTATCTTCTTTACACCAATTGATTCATTTCATTATTCTGTTCATAAAAGTATAAAGGTGTAATGGTATTACGATTATTAAAAAAATAATAGTTTAGAAATAAAAGGAAAAAAACCTAATTTAGGAAGCTAAAAAGGTAATTTTTTTATAATTTTTTGAAAAAGAAATAGTAATTTAAAAAAAACCCTATTCTCATTGGAAGCATTCAACGGATTCAAGAAACAAAGTTGATTGCTCGCTGTTATTAGTGTATTCTTTTAGATCATCCAATCAGAATTCTAAATCTAGAAGAATGTATCAATAGTAGTGAGCACTTATTCAACTGTTAAGTCTGTTGAAACTCAGCCATTGGCTGTCGCTACTTAATACCGACAGTTGTTATTAAGTAGCAACAGCCAATGAAAACCGCGCTTTTATCCTACGATAGTCCTTGCTATTGACTATCATTAATTATCGACATTGACAATTGTCCGTAGACGTGTGTGTGCATATAGAATATGGGTCTTGACAGAGGCATAACAGGATGTCACAAAATGTTTTCTTTGATTAGTTAATAAACTTTTTTCTTCTGATTAATCAATCAAATGTTTCAAAACGTTTTTAATGAGATATTGGTTGTTTTTCATTTACCGATTCTCAGATAATTCTCATTTGTGATGTCATAACTCAATTGAATGCGCGTTTTATTTACATTCTGAATTACACTTTACAAGTGAAATTCAACTGAGTTTTTACCTACAATCTGCACAAGCTCGAGACTGTATACATTATTTTATTGAGTCTCATTTTAAAAGTGAGGTCATAACTTGTGATAACTTTTTATCAAATGGTAATGTTCCAAAATTGACTGTCTGTTGAAAATCTATAGTACACATAACGTAAAGAACTGTAGCATTTTCAGCTCTGACAGTAAATTTAGAAAACTACACAAGGTGCATAGTGATTGTAACACACAATCTTTATACTATATATAAAGTAAATATACAGTTTCCTATATATAAATACGTACTTTTATTGAAAAAAATAAAGATATCTAATAAATCATATTTACCACAGATATTAATGATCCCTGTCCATACACCATTTAGTGTTACAATTTGACAGTGTATACTAATTAAGCATGAAGTCCACAATGTCAAAATAAAAAACTTCATTTCATCAGATGGCACATATATTGAAGTCAGATAAAACCTGATATCAAAAACTGCAAATACAATGAAAACTTTACGCGTACTCGCTTGTCGCTTTTCGCCAAAACGTACCAATTTTCAATAAACGTAGAGATAGAAACAACAGTTTACCTAAGCAATCTTATTATCTAATCTATAAATGCCTTCCAAGATTATCATCTTATATCAAAACAAGGTTTATCAATCCATAACCTTAATGTGAAGAAAAAGATGATAATACACATGATAGGGCATATCCTGTTGTTTAACGTTCATTAAACAAGGATGGAGGAATACCTGAGTAGCACTTGGGTGGGAATTTAGGAATTTAAACGTAGCCCTTAGTCAAGTCTGCTACGATCATTGCAATTTAAATATTGCAATTTGAGTAGTACATTAAAGCCATTGTCCATGTAAAAGTTTTATTCTGCGAATACAATATAGTAAATTTAAGTCCGGATCTACAATAGGTGTTTTAAGTAAGAAATTGATCAACTACAATCGAATTCTCGAGGAGAATAAGTGATTCGTTCATTCCTTACGACTTAAGGCTTAAAAATCTATTGATCCGGGATAATAGACCATGATCTATTCCTTAAGGCTTACTAGTTACTCTATTGTTTGCGGAGTTATGTAGTCAAATGCAAGGAAAATAATCGACTATTGATCTGTTCGCGTTGCTTGCACTTCTTGCACTTAGTATTTTCATTCTCTCTTTTCAACGCCTGAATATATATATTTATCTCGTTTTAGGAGGTTTTAAGAGATTTCAAACAACGCGAACAAATTTTGATTTGTTCAATTAGTCTTTTCTTTCTATGGAATATACTTTAGTCGATTCTTTTATATTTCATGCATATATTATAAAAAAAACTATGTCCGACTTTTACAAGACTCTGCTTCCTTTTATTCCACGCTATTTTGGAATGCATCCTAGGGTATCTCATTTATAGGGAATCATAAATTTTAATTCATTTGAAATAAATTTGTTTGTCATAAATTTTTTGCTTTAAATATCTTAGTAATGCTTAAATTTATAAATTTATTAATTAGCTGAGTCTGAAATAAGAAATTTGATTATGCGTATTATTACATACTAGTATTTCTTAAACAGTACAAAATATATTTAAACATTCAGAAGTTCTTAAAATAATAAGATAGATATTCCGTAATATTCAAAATCCATAATATTCAATCGGTATTCTCTTTGTTCTTTGATATTCTATTTAGAGAGTTCGCTCATTAACTGTGCCGTTACTTCTTTCATTGTGGTGATATTCTTTTTTACTTGATCCATCTACAAAATATTATTATTAAACATAACTAAATAAATGGACAACAAATATAATTTGAAGTATATACAATTACAATATAATTTAAAGTATACACAAAACTTACATATTCTTTTGTCTTGTATTTTTTATATAAATCGTATAATTCATCCACTGTCCATTCTTTTTCATCTTGCTTATTTAATTTAACAAATGGACAGCTCGACTGATGTTTCTCATGTTCACTCCTGTAAGTTTTCAATTTATACGTTTTATTAACAAAAATAATGGGTAAATATAGAGAATTAAAAGATAAAATGCAGACAGCCCTATAGATGCCTGTACATATTTTCCATAATAGTAAACGTAAGAATTAGCCAATTAAAGAATCAAGAATTTTTTTCAAAAACTTACAGCTCTGATTGGCTAATTCTTACAGTACGAGTTGCATATATGTTGAATTTAAATTTTCCACTATTGCAATATGACATGTATGTACCTAAAATACATTTGTCAGCATAGAACATGTGACTGCAGTACATACTCACTTGTGCTGGTAATTCACTGTTTCAGTTTTCTGCTTACCAGCACAAGTTTTGATTGGCTTTTGCTTCTCTGCTTTTCTGTCAATGTCTGAATGGTCTCTATCTATGGAAACTCTATCCATCCTTAGTTGATACAACAGATATCTTAACCTCTAAAGTTTCAAAATTTAACGCTTAATTATTTGTTTCACGAGGCTGAGTTTTTCTGCCGGATTCTTTTGTTTTAAGTAAAAAAGTGTCGAAAAGATAGATTTTTATTTAAGATTTGAGGTAAGGAGAGTATTCTCTCTCTTTAAAGTACCATAAAATATAATAATTAATAATAAGTGAAAATAAATAACTAATAAATGTATGTACGAATTACTAAACGTACCATGGATCATCGTCCGGTTCCCAACCATCGAGTTGCTTGCTACAAATGAAACATTCAACCAAGTCCGGCTCATCACTGTCCCCAATAACATAAAATCCAGCGGCGGCCATGCGTTCAGCACTGCATTTGTCGGATTCGTTGAAGGGCCAGCTGCCATATGTTGTCCTTCTATTTTGTTTCCAGAAGTTGGAAGTAGCTTCCCTAAAAACGAGATGGGAAATGAAACAATAACCTAGCTTACAATCTCGTTTTGAAAACCCAAGAACTTGTACTGTCTGCGAATTTTTAATGTACAACATTTAATCATTTCGATATTTTGTCAATTAATACTTACGGTAATTCCACTATCATCTCGTTTTCTAACATCAATAATCTTTCTCAATAAACAACACGATAACGGACAATCCGAATCATGCGTATGGATTCATGGTATTACGTTCATGGTATTTCACGATTCAGCAAACTCGATCAACAGTTGAATGCTGCTATTGATGTATTCTGCTAGATCTAAAAGTCTGATTGGATGATTTAAAAGACTACACCAATAACAGCGAGCACTTATTCAACCGTTGAGTTTGAATGTAGTCAAGTGAACGAATGATATGTACAGTTTGCAAGCTTCTCTCTCTAATTATTTATTCTTTCACTTCTTTTCTGATAATTCTGACCGCTTGAAATGCAACAGGCTGTGTTCCAAAATTCACTGTCAGTGCTGAAAATCTACAGTCTACGTTACATGTAGCACTATACATTTTTAGCACTGAATTTTGGAACACAATTGGTCAATGGCCTAATTTACACCAAGGGTTTAATCCGGACCAGGGCCCCTATTCTTGAGCATATACAAAAATGATAATTTCTCGACTGTGATTGATCGATTGTATGGAATTTCCCCAGAATGTAAGAACCAACCAACTACAGTATTCCCCTGTTTCAGTCGAACGACAATTCTGACACGGATTAAACCCTCGGTGGAAACTAGGTCAATGTCAAGACATAGTGTACAGTCAATGCTGCAAATGCTTTGAAGCATTTTTTAACTGGTCAGTTTGTAAAATTCTTTCTTTTAATTGATCCATCAAATATGCCTCAAAGCATTTGTAGCGAGACTTTGACTACAGCCATAAACACAAAATGTTTGATTCTGCAAAATATTATGACCATCTGAGTCAAATAGATAATTTTATTTGACAAATTTATTTATATTTCCAATGCGTTAAAAATTAATATAAGCTAACAAAATAAGGAAACGTATTATATTATATAATTATAATATATAATTTTATAATTATGTAATTATGTAATTGTATATTAATAATACAAATATGTATAT
>NW_017259202.1:218923-225445 GCF_001594045.1 Atta colombica
TTCCAGAACTTTCTTGCAGCAACAGTAAAGACCTCTAGAGATGTTTATCCTGATTTAAAGCCTTCCCATATAAGATAATTTTTTTATCTCACAATCTTAACATATATATTTATAAATTACGTTAATTAAATTAATATAACAACATAATATTTTTATTATGTTATCCGTATTCATGACGAAATGCTGAAATGGATGTGGATGGAAGGTTCGGTATGTACACGCACAATTTCATGTCTTGAAGCCGCCAAACGTAGGATGCGGTAAAACATAAGTAAAGGATTTTCAGCGTCTGTAATCCTGGCGGCGAATACCGAGCTAATGATACTTGTCGCTGTTATCGGGCGATCCATCGTAACTTTAAGTATTATAAAATGTTATTTACTCTGTATATGTAATATCTGACATATGTAACATATATTTCATTCAACAATATTTTATAATCTTTTTGCCCAAAATTATAGACACTTAAAATTCTTTATTGCAAATTTCAATCGGTTTATGGCATCTAAATGCTTCTTAAGTCACAGATGTGTAGTCTTTTTACACCTTGCTAAATATCTATATGCAATCATTTATTTTCTCAATACAAAATATCATGTATGACAGCATTTTCCATAACGTAATGAATACGCATCAATATATTTAGTTATCTGATGATGACAGTAATTATCTATAACTGATAAAGTATTACAAATTTCGAGAGAGAGAGAGAGAGAGAGAGAGAGAGAGAGAGAGAGAGAGAACATAATTCAAGGCGTAACAAGACATTTCATAACATAAACAATCATACCAAAAGGTAAAAACTTATTTTTATTTATTATTTGTTTTTTTACTGCTTGATCGAAATGTCCTAAACACAGTTTTTACAAGACATTGCTCTAATAAGGGGCATATATCCTTGTGAGCCTTGCTCAAAAGATCCATGGAATATTCCATAGTATCCATATTGATGCTGCCTATCACAAACATTTCAGAAATTTGGCCATGTTGTGGAAGAGCAGCTTGTACAATAATCCCATGATCATTTGTCGTATCTGATGCAGCTTTTGTAGAACAAAAATTTTCTTCTATATCTGTTGGATCTACTAAATATGTCCCATTGCATATGCCCTATTGAGAACAGTATATAATTTGTCATCATACATTGTTGTTACTTGATTAAAATTCTCAGTTGTTTACTTACAATAGTGGATGCAGTGACTAAACCAAACATTGGTACTCCAGCATTTGCCAAAGCTAAACTAGCTGCCATTATCGCTGCAGCCAATGCAGATCCTCCATTATCGAGAACTGTTGCATAGATATCGACTTGGAAATTAGGGAACTCTTGCTAAAATTAAAACATAAAGGCAATAATTAATAAATAAGATTTTTACATATTTTTAAAATTGTATAAATTATTGGTTTCACAGAGTTTCTTTATACATTGTATCAAGAAAATTTCCAATGAAAAAAAAAAGATGGAAAGTTATGTACCAGACACACCGCTGGTTCTAAAGCTCTTTGTAATATCAAGCTGTACTCCTTTTCCTCCGCATCTTGCTGATGCAATTTCCGTTTGCGATGAGAGAAGGATGCAAATTTGAATTCACAAAATAGTTCCCCTTGCATGCAGAAGCCAGTTTTGTTTGGTATTTCTCTAGGATCAAATACTGAGCAGATGACCTTGGTGTCACCCATCTCAATGTATGCAGAACCTTTTGCCTGACTAACAATACCTGTTTTCAAAACTATACAAAAAAAGTTATTTCTTATAAGATATACTAAAAAAATTTAATTCTTAATGACAAAACACTTGATTATTATAATTTAACTGACAGAATTTATTAACATTTGCAATTAATTCATTGCTTAACTTAATCATTATTTTTATGTTCAACAAAAAAAAAATTAATAACTTTATGCAAACTGATAAAATACTACAAACATTTCTTGATAAGCAATTGTTAAGTTATTCAGACATCAAAGTCAACTTAATTGTACTGACTATACATGTGAACACAACCTCAACACCCTTACATATATTTCTAAGTTTGTTGTTTGGGCGATCGTCATGCCTTTTCGGAACATTACGTTGTATCTCATTGTCTTTCGTTTCGGAGTAAATATAAATTTCGTATGATGTAGATGTATCTGGTCCGTTAATACGTTTCTGATCAATCGGCATTCTTTTCAAGTCTTTTTCTTTGTACTCATTCGTTTTGTTAACAAATTGTTTGAAAATCAGAGTCGTCAACTCGCTTGAATCGCTAATGCAGGCAGCGGGGTCTACAGTCAACAAGTCTACAATGATTGCGTTCGGAAACGTCACTCGGATGCCTCCGGATGCCTCCGATGTTTCGAATTCATGTGCACAATGAAATAGAGGAAATATTAGCTCGAAATATATAGTACACGTAACGTATACTATAGCATAAAGATTAAAATCTTCCTCCTTCCGGTTTGGAACGTAGTCTAGGAATAGAAATAAATATTATGGGGTTCCGCACAATAAAAGAATTTCAACCTATTAGAAACTGTGTATTCCACAATACATGATTTTCTGGTAGATTGAAATTCTTATTCTCTGTTCTCTGTTCCTTTTATTGTGCGGAGCCTCTAAAATTTCAATCTATCAGAACTCATGTATTCTGGTGTAACTGGATTCTGACAGGTTGAAATCTTAATATTTATTCCTGTTCCCTAAAGCCCAAGACACAATAGCGAGGGAATAGCGATAGCGATAGAAATAACACGATTTCAATCCATCGGAATATACAGTTTCTGATAGGTTGAAATCGTGTTATTTCTATCGCTATTCTCTCGCATTGTGGGCTTGGGCACTTGGGCTTAATATTTGTTCCATCGTGCCGTGTGCGCAGGCCCCTCTTCCTCCTCCATCCACATTCTTCTTCTTTTTTTCCGGCCAAGAGCTTCCTCTACCTTACGCTACGCGGTTTGCGCTGCATCGCTGCCATCTTTGTCGTCTCTCTCTCACGTATTCCCGTCCCGCGCTATCCCATTACATGTTACATTCAGTTATAAATTACAACATCTCGTGTTTCTTGTACATACGTTTGGCGGTTACGAGTTACATTACGGTGTGTCTGATTGAGATTTCAAGCGTTCGCATTTTCTATCTGCGTGTACTTTCACGATCGTATTCAAGTCACGTGTAAGCTTTATAATGAGTACCGACAGTATTGAAAAGCTGTATAGGAACTTTGGCATTCTTGCTGACGCCAAAGATAAACTGGTACAAGTATGTATAATTTGTTGGTTACATCGAGTACCGGCCACGTTCAGTTAAAAATATATGTAGTTGCGATTTTGTTTTTGATGTACATACGTGCAATCGACGCTATTGTTTTATAGAGCACTGTTCGTGCAAATTGTTCCTATCGTATAAAACATCAAAATGCATTTCAAAGTGCCGAAAATATGTGTAACGTTCTATGTGCATCTGCAGATTACCATACAATCTATTATCAAAATTGAATTTTTTCCTCTGTATGTATTATTATATTCTTTCTGTGAAGAACTCCGTACTATAGTAAACTACTCGCCGAAAACAGTTTCTATTTTCAAAGAGCTATTCACTGAATATTTTAAATACCGATAATAGACATAGTTTAATCATCATTGTTTTTTTAATTGATTTATAATGCGTTTGGCAGAATGTTTATTTTGCAATTGTTGGAAGTTTTTTCATGTTGATAATATTACATTTTTGAGATCTAGATTGATTTCAGAAACTTTACCTGGACACATCACTTTATCCTTGTTTAACATTTGCCAACATTTGGTGAACAATAAAGATACATGGCTGCATTCAAATCAAGTTTTATAACCGAGTTCTAGATAATTAGTCTTTTCTCAGCAAAGAAAATTCCAATAGTTGTAAGATAAACTATTTGCCGAATACAGCCATTAATTCATATAAGTGTGCCATACTTTTGAATAATTTGTTTTCAGCTTTGATGCCAATTAAAAAGGGATTTTATTTACAATATAAATTTAATCACATACATCGTTCCTTGTAAATTGATGGTTAACTTTCTCAAGTTAACTATCTGGTTAATAATTTGCAATATTTTACATAAATGTACAGCATTCATTGATTCTTTTTATTACACAATGTATCTAACAGTCTTTAGCTATCTATTTATTACTATACTATTACATAATTTTATCAAAATGGAAGCTGAAAAAATTCTTCTGAAAAAATATCAAGTTTTTTCTTATTAGTTTTAAAAGTTTGAAAATTTTCAACTATATAAAAAATTGTAACACCTGAATTTAATACAAATATATATAGTATGATAAATAGCCTATATGAATAGAATAAAACTGAAAAATAACCATCCATTGATAATATAACACTTTAAAAGGCATAGTCAATTTTTTTATTGCAAATTCTGGTAGATAAATATAAATCTGTAAAAAAAATAAGTAAAATAGAATCCAACTTTTTATAATAGTACAATAAAAACTTATTGAAGCTTTCACAATGTAAGAATTTTTTTCTAATTCTTACAGTTCTAGTCCAAAACAATATAAAAATCTACAATGAAATTCAAAAACTCAGATTGACAAAGAATAAAAATTTTATATTTTCAATAGAGAGATAAGATTATGAAACATAAAATTATTTCAAATCATTATAGTATAGTTTAAAAATTAGGAAAACGTCTCAAGTATAATATTTTTCAAGACAATTCTTGATATGAAGTCTTGCTTTTCTCGTGTCGCGGGAATATCCTAATTAATAATATTAAGCTGACTTTGTTTCCATTATACTAAACTGACTTGTCTGTTTCGAAAGAATGATTTCAATCGATTATTCGTGTAGCCCAAGAGCTTCATCTTTTGTTTAAATTTAATCATTTTTTTAAATTTAATTCTTTTCCAATAAATTTCTATCTTTACAGTTCTGTATCTTAATAAAAATCACATCGTTATGTTTCTTAAAATTATGTACATTTTACAGTCTATAGCTCGATAAAAAATTCTCAAAAAGTTTAATATTTTTACAAGAAAGTATAATATATATTTGATAATATAAATTTACTGAGGGAACTTTGTATTGCTCTTGTAAGTTATCTTCAATACTATTTATATTGTAGCATGAAAAGGAATATTTAGAAATTCTGACGGCAGTTAAAGGATCGCCTAAGGAAAAACGGCTAGCATCGCAATTTATTGCAAGATTCTTCAAACATTTCCCAAAGTTAGCAGATCAAGCTATAGACGCTCATTTAGATTTATGCGAAGATGAAGATATGGCTGTAAGTTTTTAAATAAAAGATTGAGCTGTTTTCAATTTTAAGTATGCTTTAGTAGCTGAAATAATAAATTGCATATACTACACAGGATGTATATTAAATACACTGAAAGATTTTAAGAGGCCATTCCTCATACAAATTCAAGAAATGAAAATTTTGTATGACCATATATCCAAAATGGTTTAATTTCGAAGATATAGTTATAATTAAAGGAAAAATTTGGTTTTTTTCTTCTAAAAATTTCGAAAAATTATTTTAATAAAACTTTGTATATATTTAAAGTTTTATCAGAATAACTCGAATGGTTTTCGAAATTTTTGGAAAGAAATGAAATTTTTTGACACCCAGTATCTTTGAAACTAAGCTGTTTTGGATATACAATCACATGAAAGTTTCATCTTGAATGTGAATGTGTAAAGCATTACCCTTTAAAATCTTTTAGCGTACTTAGTATACCCTGTACAATATCCTCATTTTCTTTTACAGATTCGAAAACAAGCTATTAAAGATTTACCAGCACTTTGTAAAGACAATAAAGAACATACAGCACGAATTGCAGATATCTTAGCACAATTATTACAAGCTGAGGATCCTTCAGAATTGGCAGTTGTACATAACAGTATTATGTCACTTATGAAAAGTGATCCTAAAGGTATTATTTAATAAACAATAACAGCTAAATAAATTCACTGATGTAACTTGGATTAAATTTTGCATTTGTTGTGGCCAATTTATAATTGTATACTTAATTATTGGATTATAAAACAAATTTCTGTTTATAGGTACCTTAAGTGGATTTTTTAGCCAAATTATTAGTGGCGACGATGGGACGAGAGAACGTTGTATAAAATTCCTAGCTATCAAACTTAAAGCAATAGGACATGACATTATCACGAAGGAACCGGAAGATTTGCTAATTGTAGAATGTAAAAAAGTATTGCAGGTAATTTACTATGATTTTTAATATAACGTAATGCGCGCGCGCGTGTGTGTGTGTGTGTGTACTTTTTTATAATATGTTTCTTTATAGGATGTGACTGCTGATGAATTCCACAGTATTATGGAAATTCTTGCGTGGACTAGATTGGGATCTACTATCACTGGACAACAAGAATTAGTTGATATTACGATAGAACAAGCTGAACTATCTGTACCTTTTAAGCATACTAATGTCGAACAATGGAACAGATTGGTTCAATGTGTTAAACATGCTCTTCCATTCTTCAGTGTATGTATATATATATATATATATATATGT
>NW_017259202.1:225545-230388 GCF_001594045.1 Atta colombica
TTATCTCTTTTCAGTCGCAAATAGATTCATCAAAATTTGTTTCATACATTTGTGTGCAAGTTTTACCGCATTTGTCTTTGATGACTTCTCCCGATGGTAGAGATATTCAATTGGAACTGTTAAAGTTGCTTGCTGAATTAACTGTGTTTTGTGGAACTATTGAAAAACCGGAAGATAAGGTTCAACAGCTTTATAATACTCTTATTGTAAGTATTATTATTCATATATATATATATACACACACACACACACACACACACACACACACACACACACACACATATTTTGACAATATATTTTTGTGTGTATCATAATAATCTAATGTTCGTATTTTGTTGAGCAAAATTATCAAATTTTATCAAATATCGAAATCATTGCTTATTATTCATTATTCATTATATTTATTTTAGACTTATATGCCACTTCCTCCAGCTACAGAAATTACAGATGTACCAAAGTTACAATTTAGTCATGTGGAATGTTTAATGTACGCCTTTCATAAGTTGTGTAAACAAACTCCTGAATTTTTGATAAAGGATGCAGAGCAGCTCAAAGAATTTCGGTTAAGATTACAATATTTTGCAAGAGGTATTCAAGGTTATATAAAGAAATTACGTGAAGCTATTAGCGGAAAAACAGAAGAAGAACTGAAATCTGAAGAAAATCAATTAAAAGTTGTGGCATTAAAAACAACCAACAATATCAATACTTTAATCAAAGATCTGTTTCATTCACCTCCTAGCTTTAAAAGTATAATACATCTCTCGTGGAAAACACCTTGTAACGACAAAAAGGTTATTATTTTCAATATGATTATAACAAACTGTTTTGTAAATAATGACAACTATAATATTACATTCGTGAGTACTTTGACAATACTTTGATTTTATTAATTTTGTGAACGTTTTAGAGCGATAAAAATTCTGCCCAAAAAAGACATACACCAATCACATTTGGAAATGACAATAGTCCGAACAAACGTAGTAAGGAAGATAAAAACAGCAAAAGAGAAATATATACGCCTCCCAGTGGCAAATACAGTTCAACCATATCAAATTACGGTGAGTGGGCAAATATATAGAAATTTGAAAGAAATTTTAGTTTATTATATTATCATTAATTTTACTTACCTTTACTTACTTTTTTTAGGTCGTGGTAGATTTAAAGGTAACAGACCTAGAGGAAGAGGTGGATTCAGAACGAGAGGTCGTGGTTCATGGCGAAAGAATTTTTATTAACTATAAAACTCCTTACAACTGGAAACAACTAAAATTAGAGTAACAATATTAAGCGCCTATTTGCTTTCTGATATCAACAAAGCGCGCTTTCAAAGAAGTTATCACAAAATTAATTTTGTCAATCTTTATCACTACATATAACAGAAGTGATAGTGAAGACTTCGATAAATTCTCAGAACAGGAATCAGAAAATCAATAATTTCCCAAGCATTATGATACAGGAAGAAGATTTGGAGAATGCAATTGTAGCATTATATGAATATTTTTGTTTAATTATTGTAATACGAGTTGCAATGAAAATTCAAAATATTTCAGACATTTATTGTTATATAAAATTATGCAGAGAATGAATATACGCAAATAACAACGCAGGGAATGGAAAGTTATTTTTTAAAAGTAACAAGTTACAGTTACTCATTATCGAATCAAAAAAGTTATCGTTATTAGTTACTGATTTTTCAAAGTAACACGTTACAATTGTCGTTACTTAAAAAGTAACTATTCGTTACTTCGTTATTTTCTTAAAATCATTCTAAGATACAACTAATCTAAAAAAAGTACTTTTGCAATATATTTTGATTTTAAATGTTGATAAAAGCAACATACAACAATGACACTAGCTTTATTTTTTTAGTTTTTTCTTAAAAATAATTTCGTAATTCTGAAATATGTAAATGCGGCAAATTATATTGAGATATCTGTCCGACATATCGGGTAAAAATGTAAAATAATTTCTGAAATAATGGTACATTTCTCAAGCTGTCAAGAATCGCTGCAGGAATGCTGTAGCAGTTAATAATCAAGTATTTCAGGAATTACTTTATATTTCTATACGATATAAATATCGGACAGATATTTCAATTTGCCACATATTTTATAATTTTCAGGATTACGAGATTATTGTTTTTAAGTAAAAACTAAAAAAATGAAACTTACTGTAGTAATTTATTATATGTAATAACCCCCCCCCCCCCCCCTCTTATATCATCACGAGAGGGTCTTATATTTTAGTGAATACAATACGTATCCAATTGTGCAATCAGCACACACATATACACCAATTAAATTTTCAATCTTAAAACGCTATTCGACTGATATTTTTCATAAATTTTTCATAATGAAAATGCTTATTTATATAAATATATAATTAATTACTTGTAAATTTAATTTGTCATATTCCAGTTTTAATTAGGAATTGCGTTTCAAGACAAAACATTTATTTGGCGCGCAGTTTAGAGAATTTGATATATTTACAATTTCATTCTAATATATTACGCACAAAAATCAAGCTCAAATATAATATTTATCTTTTTAAAGCGATAAGTTATTAAATTTAATAATAAATATTTACCACAAAGATATTAACATCCGAAGACATTAAAACGATCCTGAAATCATAACAAATTATGAATATTAAAGACTGAAAATTGAGTAAACGAAAATTATATCATAATTATATATTGGGTTCAAAATACAAAAAGTAATTGTAAAACTCGTTACCGTTATCAAAAAAATGTCACTACGTTATCATTACAGTTATTAAAAAAGAATAGAACGTAATTACTAATAAGTCATCAAAAAAAAAAACTTGTAACTGTAACTCATTACAAGTAACGAGTTACTTCCATTCCCTGAACATACAGCACATGAATATATTAAGCAGGTCAAGAAAAAATATCGATTGGCGGATTTCATGAAGGAACTATATATGAAAAAAAAGAAGGAAGGAAAAAGATATTTCTCGTGGAGAACGAAATCATAATGATATTATTTAGAGAAATTGAAGAAAGTTCGATAAAGGTACATACACCAAAATGAAAATGCCACGTTATCAAATTCAAATTTAAAACTACACAATTGAGATACGGGACATGAATACACCGATCACGATTATGGAAATAGAAATAGTTCCTTCCTTGTAAAAAAATTTTAAGATTACAAAAATATAATCTCCTTTAGCCATTCCTAAATTAGCTTCCTCCCTTCCCTTTCCAAACCTTTATATTTATTGATATTTGTTAATATTTATCTGTTGACAGGATCGAACTGTGTATAACAGAGAATTCAAAATCAACCACGCATAACAGCTGTTTTATCGAAGAAACACCAGATAAATAATTTTCTATCGCTAAGAGAAATATTGTGTATATGTGCGTACAATAAATGACATTATTTGTTAAACTTCATGTATACTTATGCAAATGAAATAGATTTCAAATTATATACACACACACACACACACACACACGTGTGTGTGTGTATATAAAATTTGAAATTCTTCTGTTTTAATTTGCACAAGTATGTAAAAAGTTAACAAATACACATATCGCGCTTCTTCGAATTTTTAAAATATCTATATATTATTTAAAATTATATAATCTTTAAATTACCTATTTTTAACATAAGATATATATTCGATTGTAGGAAGAATAGTTCATAATTCTGTGTTTTTTCGATAAGATGAAGAGCAATGAAGAAGCAATTATTATATTGTTTTTCTTTTGCAGGAAGCATATTAACGAAAGACTGGGAAATTGGGAGGAGACTGTATCTCGGCGTATATAAATATTTTATACACACACACTTTTTTCATTACAGAAATTTTTCAGAAATGAATGCAGAAGCAGAGACTACTTGGAGAAACTAATTAATATTTTCCTTCCAGGAGTTGCGGTGGATATATGTTTATTATTATATGTATATATATATATATAAATATATCTCTCCTTCTCTCATGTGATTGCTGTTTGTGAGGTGAGTTTAAAAGGTATTATTCCATCTCTTTCCTTTCCTTTTATCCATCATTATCATGTAGAAAAACATGTGTTATCTATACAAAATTTGTGAATGTGTTTTTGATTATTTCAATAAATAACATTATTTAATACTATGTGGTATTCTTTTACCCAATAAATACAAGAAATGAGAAAATGATAAAAAGAAATCGATTTAATAAGATGAATTAATTGATTCTATAGGACCTATAAGACCTATATATAAGATAGGTAAATAAATTATATTTAATAAACAATGACAAAGAAACAAACGTTGACCAAAAAACAAGTAAAAACAAAAATTTAGCAAACAATAATAATTTCGAATTTACATAATCTATTTACGTTTCGACTTTACGTATTTTTTTTTAAATCTTTCTCGAAACAAGTCCAACTTATATGTTATTACAGAGAATAAAGCGCCATACACATTAAAAAATGCCAGAGAATAATGTAACAAAAGGCCAAACCAATCGAGATAAATTTTCTATAATTGATAAAAAATAAAATACTTTTTAATATAATATTAACAGTTCTTGTCTTTTTCATATAGTTTTTATTCATTTGTGCATTGCATTCCATTATTTGATTTGTTTAGATTTAATCTTCTTGCCTGAAATTGAATATTTGGACATCTAACTTTATTCGCCAGAATTATCGCCAGAAGATGAATCTAATATTAAAAAATGTTTTATTTTTTTACGACCAAATTTTTAAAATTTCTTTACGTTGTTAAGAAGGATTAAAGCATTGAGCAAAACCGTATTTAGAATGGAAAATTTTGTCTCGACTAGCCTTTATTACATTATTCTCAGGAGTTTTATATATATA
>NW_017259202.1:230488-240910 GCF_001594045.1 Atta colombica
AAACATAAATCGATTATATAAATTCGAAATATATTATTATTCTGTGTTTTCTACATTCTTGTTTTTGCTCGTTTGATTATTTTTTAAATTCGTTTTTAAATTTAATTATAAATATTATATTTATGTATGTATATGTATTTCGTACCTAATCTGCTCATTTGTTAAATTTAATGTCTAGAAATTAATGTCTATACATGTATCCACCATCCATCCAGTCTATGTATGAACCAATATATTTATAAAGCATTAACTGCATTTGTACTATCACATATAATCTCAGTCTTGTTAAATTTAAAATACACGCGAATGTATATCTGAGTTATACATACATAAAATTTTGTCAAACTTATATATTATTAAAGTATAAAAAAATTAAGTGTAAGCAACTTTTAAATTAAAATCTTTCTATTTAGAGAGTAGTTTTTGTAGATGAATATATAAGCACAATATATAAAATATGTTTTAGACATTACATTACCAGCAGTCCTTTACCTAAAGAACATATTTTTTTAAATATTGTCTTTTATTAAATAATTAATAACATTTTCAAAAGCACATCGTTACACTACTGTTGTATATTATGTACAATTATTTCAGAATATTCCTTGATAGAATTTTCACATTGGAGAATAAAGAGCGATACTTCAAAATAGTCCATTCGAAGAAAGCATATCGTCTATCACTTTGCACATAATACGATCACTTGAACTACAAGGATCTTGCGTTTGTTGTTCGAAGCCTAAATTGTCTACGGATTCCATAGCGTCTGTGTTTATCGCAAGCTTGGAGTCCAATTCTGATGTATCGGGAAGCATCTGTAAGGCATGCTGCAATATTTCTTGAACCTGGAACAAATTTAATATTAGCTACAATGTGAAAATTATACGTGAACATTACTATAAAAGTTGAAAAGAAAATCCAATGTGAATAAGAGTCAAGATATATACCTTTTCGAGGTGTTTCTGGAAACGCAGCGCTGTTTCATGACGTTGTCTACGCTGTAGTTCCATCATAACTCGCAATGTTTCCCTGGCTTGATGCGGTCGAAATTCATTTAGCAAATGATGAATGTGAATGAATAATAGACTGAGATCCTCGACCTGTAAGAATGTTAGTTATTCCATCACAGAATATAAAGGCTATAGAACATAGGAAAAACATAGAAAGTAACAAAACTGTGAGCAAATCGATCAATTACAGTAGGGAATAAGAAGAACGTAAGACAATAAGAAGTAGTAACAAATAAAAAATGTTTAAGTTTTAAGGCTATGGCACATGAAAAAAAAAACATGTAGTAAGCAAATGAACATTTTGGATTTGCTTATATATTACTTTTGCTTATATATTACTGCTTCCACTATAATTAATCGATATTGCTTATATATTGCTCTTACATTTTTCTATAAGCTATGGCTTTTACTGCTTAAGGAAATTTATGTGCAGAAACTCTAATATGCGATACTAGTGTCTTATAGACTTAATATTTAAATAGAGATACAAATTATAAAAAAGTAAAAACTTTGAATAAGAAACAGTAAAAAAATTTTTACTCAGATATATATTTACTTCGAACATTTGACACTATTAATTGCTTTAGAATTCAATTTTTGCATCAAAAGATTTCTATCTAAAAATACTTAGCTGTAAACAATCAAGATATAGTACAAAAAAAAAAAAATTATTTCAATCAATGACAATTTAATTTCAGTTCAACTTTTCATTTTTTTCTAATTTTTTAAGAATTAGAAAAAGCTGGAGAGTAAGTAGAACAGAGATAAAATTTAATCCACATTGATAGAAATTGATATAAGTGGTAATCATCGATATACTTGGTTTCGTTGATCAACTTAAGTGCTAAATTAACGCAAGGATGTTTCCATTATTAAATGTTTCCACTATTAAAGATAATGTCGAAATAACGCAAATATTAAACGGTCTAAAAATAAATAAATTTTATCTTTTTTTTTAGAACTTTGATTAAAACAAAGATTTTACTCCAAAAAAGAAAAAAGAGAAGCTATTAAAAAAAAAGAAGTTATTTTTTTCATCTCTGGATACGATCAACGCGATGCTGCAAACATCTTTGAACTGATCAGTTTGTAAAATTCTTTCTTCTAATTGATTTATCAAACGCTTCAAGGCATTTGTAGCAAGACTTTGACCACAGCCTGTATCTAAATAAAAATAATAGGAGTTTGTTTTTTTTTTTTCAAATTAGAAATACAGCCTACTTTCTCAGCGCGTCTTGGACTGTCGGGACACTGAACAAGAAGGTCTATCAGATCGAGGAAATTGACGAGCAATGAATGATTGAGTTTCTTCAACTCGCGCCGACGATCAAAGTGTTGTGGGTACAACCTCTTGATGCCCTGGGCCTCGAGCGGCCTAATGATGGTGTCATCGGCGTTGAACATGTTGCTGAACATGGAATAGGTGTCATGGATTGGCGGCGGCGGTCGCGGGGCTCGTCCACGCCGTACATTTTCATCTGTGTAGAGATTGATATATTGAACGGGCGGCAGCGGTAGGGAGCTAACCTGGATCGCTTCGGGAGCCGCCATTCTCGATTCACACCTCGATACCGGCGGATGAGATCGACGTGCGAAAAGACAGGTTATCTGAGAATCCTTTCTCAATTTCTTCGAGATCGTCGTTCCTATACTGTCCTGTAGTCGTTCGTAGTATCGTGTAAATCGTGTTACGCTTGCCAAGATCTCTCACAGCATCAAAGTGACAAACAAGTCGAACAAAACGATCTCTTCTAATTGCGTCACTTCAGTCGACAGTCGCTTGTTCGATGATCCTCTGGTCGGCCATTTTACTTGGTGCTACTGCATGATACTGCACTGTACTGCACTACTGCCGCTACTGGATGCTACGCGGGTCGACAAGTGTCTCGTCTCGCGTCAATTTTTCTCGCAAGGATGGAAGATTCATTTTTCTCTCTCTGATATCTATTGATATTCACGAGACGCTCTTCTTCTCAAGTCTCAAGTCCATGTTGAATCGGCCAATCGACTCGGTTGTATTGACACTGTTGACTGGTGTTGACCAGCGTGGTAAGACATTTCCTGATATCTATCTCGTCTGCGCTGGCCAATGCCGCCAATTCCGTCAATTCCCGTTTCTCATCCCCGACCCCGATGTCGGACGTCGCCGCTGGCCGCGCTGCGCCGTGGCCGAGCGCCGCGCCGCGCCGCGACTGCCGCGAGACATCTCCGTTTTGACAGATTGTGTGCGTTCCACGTGAACTCTTTGTTTGGACGCCGGGAATTCTGGAATGATCGCGAGATGGTAGTCGCACCGGCCAGGCGGTCAAGCCACACGTTCGTCGCATAGTAAGAGGAACGATCCGGAGAATTCGAATTCAATCGTGCTCGAGCGCGATAAGTACCGCTTTTGGGAGCGTCCGTGTCGTTCAGGTTGTTCTCTTGACTGCGCTTCGTGAGTCTCGTCGCCTCCGCCTGGATTCCGTAGCTCATTCTTGACGATGCCCAATGATCATTGGTTATAATCGCCACCAGACACCAGATCAGACACGTGAGCGCCTTTGAGCGCTGCATCACTCCTTCGCATTCGCATGGGGGCGGGGATTATGGGACGAGGAAAAAGGTGCTATATTTAGATATTTCTTTCGCCTCCTTTACTTATCTCAAGCAGACCGGATAAGCCGGATGGGAGAGACCTCGAATGTAATTTTTTTTTTTTTTTTTTCGTGTCTAATTAGAATGTGTTGTGCAACAAGTATTAATTGTAGCCCTTCATACGATGGAATATCGACGCCCCTTGACGATGGGGCTCCATTCTCGTGCAGGAAAATGATACTTTCATTATTGTTGCTAGGGAAGCCCTCCTGTGATGGCAGGGAAAGATGGGAAGCTAGAGTCAAAAGGTGGAGACGTTATTCGGCAGGGATTCATGATAAAACGTTCACAGAACAAGAAGCGCTTTACCCCGGTCAATTACAAGCAACGATGGTTTATCCTGACCAAACATTATCTCATCTACTACGACGGAGATGGTGAGGTGAGTAATTTGAATATATCAAAATGTTTTTATCTTTTATTATGGTCATGTTCAACCTGTGGTTGCGTTAGAAATTATATTTTCTCTTCTATTTTTAATTCTATTTTATTTGTGCAAACAAATATTCTATTTTATTTGTGAACAAACAAATAAACATATTTACGATCTGCAAAATTTTCTCTATTTATCAAAGTTGCTCATTCATGCTAATTTGTGTTAACAAGTACATCTATCGAGCATGACAGTTGGAAGATGTTTTAATTAAGTCCATTAATTTTGTTGTGACTTTAATAACATTTTATTAAAAAGAATTTATAAATTGTTCAAACATTCATTTATAAATTGTTTATATTCATTGAGTGTAAAATTCAATTACAATTATTGTGTCACTACGTCCATACGTGATGGATGAGCACGCACAATTCCAGGAAACATCAGAAACATTACTCATCTTCTTTTTTACAATTGTACAAAATTCACACACGTACATAAAAAAATTATAATAATTTTTTTATTACAGAATCTTGAATCTTTCAAAAAAAGTTGGATTACAAATCTTATAATTTTGATTAATACATAACTTTAATTAGCTATTAAGCTAGTAGATAATTATTCGGTAATAATTCGACGATTATAACACATTTGATTTTTTGTTTTTATCCAAGAAACAATTAGACGAAAACTTGTTCATGCGTCGTCTATAGTGAACAGTAAGAAGTAAGAGTAAGAAATTCACCAATCACAATCGGTTATTCTTACATTCGATTGTGATTGGTCAATTTCTTACTCTTCTTATTCCGTGTATTGTTGACTGTAGACGAGGCATCAGAGGTTGAGCAGGTTGAGCTGTTTGAACAAGCAGGATGGAGATGACCGGTAACCGCGTGCGATCGTGACTAGCACCAATAGTTATCTCCGTCTTCGTCATCTGCATTGAGCGTAGTAGGGGTAATGATGATTCCGGTAGGAGATGGCGGATAACATGCATCTATACCGTATACCTATAAAATTAGTGGCGCAGGCGCCCCGCGTGAATTTTCCATCCTATCTCTTCTTCCGCTTCTTCGTCGTTGATGCTGCTCAGTCAGTGGTTGTCGTTCGAGGTCGGTCTCGGCGACGCACGATCCTTAGATTTCGTTTGGTATCGTTCCACACAAGTTGACGATTCCTTGGACGAGTCTATAACGCTTTAATTTCTGATATTTCTCTCTTCCTCTCTCTCGCTCTCTCTTTCTCCCCCCCTCCCCTCTCTCTCGTACGACGAACAAAATAGAGATACGAGGAAGTAATTCTAGTAGTGAATCTTGTCCTATCTGATTCGCTAATAGAGTTCCACAATATATCTGTCGAAATCCTTCACAACACTTCTTGTAGGGACACCAATTGTGATCAACTGTGATCTCAATTATCTTTTCACATCGCTTCGAGAGAATCGCCTCTTACGCATCGTCCGTCATACCGATCTCGGACGTTGTGGCCTTGGCGTAGTGATCCACGTGCGGATCCTATCAACTTGATCATCCTGTTCACCACGTCACGAGCTCTACCATACAACGTGGAGGTAAAGAGCCGAATTCGGATACTTTTCGTTCCGTTCTTTCATTTTTATTTAATTGATTAGGCTGTTCGTCGTCGGATGGACAATTCATGTTGCATGAATCTCTTTGAATTCCGCTAGAAATGTTTTCGGGGAAAGTCGCTGGATGCCGTTTGCAAATTACTTTTTCGCGTCTAAAGTATAGATGTACCAATATTCCAATGATAGATCTACTTATATTATGCTACGAATATCTTACAATTTAGTCAATCAAAATCAACATCTGTGTGCTAAATACATCCCTCGTTAACAAGTATCTCCAAGTCATTCTGACACATCCAAGATTTCTAATTCTAATAATATTGTCATTGTGCAATTTATATTGTCCTTCTCTCTCCCTCTCTCCCTCCCACCCAGTTCTGGTATCAAAGTTGTTGGAGTCAGCGCCAACCGATTTGATTTGGAATGAGTCGACTGTTAATGCTAATCAGATGAGAAATTGTTGCAGCGTCGCAAGGAACGCGGACGGATCGCCGTGGAAAGCGTCCACGTGGTGGAGACGGCCAGTCTCGGGAATGGTGGAGGTGCTGTCAGTGATGTGGCGGGTGGCGGTGGCGGCGGCGGCGGCGACGCCGTCGGCGGAGGCGGCGGAATACCATCCGGACTGCCTTTCCAGGTGGGATATCGGGAAGCTGGTCAAGAGTACACACTCTACCTCCTCGCCGCTCGCGAACAGGATCGCACCGAATGGATACGCGCTATACGCGCTGGTAAGTCTCCCTCTTCCTTCACATCTTTCTTTCCCTCTCGTAACTAGAATGACTGTAGAATGAGTCTTTCAGTGCCCAATTTTTGGCAAATAAAGGAAAAGTATTAAAAAGAATTTAAATACAATATATTTATAAAATATATTAAATACAGTATATTTAAATACAATATATTAAATACAGTATATTTAAATACAATATATTAAATACAGTATATTTAAATACAAAAAAATATATATGTTTGTAGATAACAATTTTTGTCGCTGAAAAACGAATCCGTAAAATAAAATTGCTTATTGCTCTATCACGTCAGATTTTTGAGAAAATTGATACTAAAGATATCACAGAAAAACAACATTTTTGGATTTTTTTTTAACTGAAATATCTGAAAAAAAATGTAATGTGATAGAACAATTTACAGATTTCATTTTGTCAGATAAAAAATCTATAAGAATCATTGTTCCGTTCGTAATTTAAAAACCTATGTCGGATAATATAATCTATAAGACTCTAAATCCATTATTGATGTTGTACATATAATATGCATGATTAAAGTTTTTTTAAAATATTACGAATTGTGCAGTAAAATTGCAATAAAATTCGAACCGACAACATCTATTAAATCAATTCTGAGAGTAAAATTCGAAGTCGTACCATAATTTATCATTTAAAGCGCAATATATGTTATGCTTAAAAACAATTTACGAACGACTACTTATTTGTAGTGTGCAGTGAGAATTCGGGCTTGAGCGGGCGTTATCACGCGGGCCTATGGAGCGGAAAACGTTGGTCCTGCTGCCGATTATCAACACGCTCCGCCGAAGGCTGCGACACTTGCAGCTCCTGGTCTTCGAAGCCAACTACGAACGCTACAAATCCGTCCTCGACGACAATGTCAGCCTCGACAACATCGACAACGTCCGTGCCTGGTAGCACCAATATCATTAACAATACCATTTCAACGACTACCATCACGTCCGATCATCGTCCACAATCCAACGCCGAAGCGAATAACAATCCAATCGTCCAATCGCAGACCCGCTCAACAATCGGTTCGTATTTTACATTTACAATATTACATTTTTACGCGCCTTCATATTGTATATATTATATTATTCTCGTCTTTGGTAATTAGCGAATCGATGCGCTTCTTTTCATTTCAAGAGAGTCTTGGGATTTAATAAATGGATTATTCGTCGGATAAAAAAATCGATCCGGAAAAACTTTATTTACTTGCATCAAACTTTTTTATGCCGATACGTCGTTCAGTTGCGATACGCTTGCCAAAATCTGCTAATTTCGGCACATAAATTTTATGTAATCATCGAACGAGCTAATTACGACATAATTGGATATATAAATTGCTGGTGTATATATGAAGCCTCAGGTTATCGCGAAAGAAATATTTTATCCGAGCGCGTATTGAAATAACGCATAAAGAGAACAGGTGGTGCATGTAAACAGCAATATGTAATTAACTGTTAGCAGCTTTATATTTAATATGCGTAATAACGAGTGTATCTTGTTTCAAGATTGACCTTGTTTATTGGCATGCTGTAAACTTGTTCTATTGTAATTGAGCGATAATTATTCACATTGTAGATTAAACAACGGATTCCTCTATGAATTAAGAAAATCTTATTTCCTTCGCTAGTATGAGTGACTAGTACGTATAAGGATAATAGAAAAGAATTGTTTTCAAGCGAGTGATTTTCTGAATTTCTTATATCTTCAAGTCTAACGGCTTGGAACGGCTCATATGTATGACTTGAAAAAGCTTATACATTTCTAAAGGCGGAAAATCCTAAGCATTCTCTAAGAGTAGGAAATACAGCATAAATTTTTACATCACTCTCATGAAATTTTTATTTTTTGAAAGAATGAAAGAAGATAAGAAACTGCATTTTTAATAACTACGGAAAGTAATATTAAATAAGGAAATTTATTCTTACTCATTTCGAGTGATTTTGTCTCAAAAAATAAGTATGATTGATAAGTTGATTGATAAGTGCGCTCATGTAGGTATATTATGTAGGTATATGTGCGTGTTTTTGTTTATGGAGTTTTTATTGTCGATCTCTTTTCGAGGATTAGACGAAAAACAATGAAACGGAATTTTGCTGTAAAAAGAACAATATTCGAACCGTCGCGACGTTGGAGCATCTGCCTAAAACTTTTCTCTTAGACAGCATGACATTTTTCAGTATCGTTGAAACATCCTGACTTTCGCGAACCCGAATTACATCGTCGTAAAATTGTGTCTCGATCACAAGTGTCGTTTTTTCTCAATAATTCAGCAAACGCTCCAGTTCCTTTATCGCTCGAGGCAAGACAGTCCTCCGATTTTGCTAATAATGCTCTTGATATCGCGTATCAATAATTGAAATTTCGCATCATCGCGATTTCGCGTAATGAACGTATTTCCATCTGACGGAAAATGGAAATTCGAGACAGGAGAAAGAAATCTTTCGAACTCCTTTCCCAACGTGGATTAATCTGATTATAAAGCCCATTACTCGGATCTGAGACACTTGAGGAAATAGAATTGTCATCGATGCGATGAGATACATGACACGGTCTCAGAAAAAGAGAGAGAGAGAGAGAGAGAGAGAGAGAGAGAGAGAGAGAGAGAACCGAAAAATATGTACGTTAGAGCATATTTTTGCACGAGTGTCGTACTTTACGTAACTATTCGCAAATACCCAAAAGCATGACATTTTGCCCTGCAGGAGCAAGTGACGTAGGTGACAGTTTTTACGAAGGAAAACTTATTATTAGATAGTCTTTCATCAAAGATCGATACGTGAGCGATCGTATAAAATATAACTACCTACATATTTGTCATACGAATTGTCTGTATATAATTCGCGAATATTAACGAGTTTCAAGAGATATTAGATGGCTCTCGAATGATATAATTTTAACAGCAATTTTTTCTTTCTTCGAGGTTTATCTTTCTCGAGTGTGTCAGTCCATTTTATCCATTTGCGTTAAAGTTTAGAGCGAATTAATATATATTGACGGCGAATCGCGCGAGGAACTTTCGATCGTCTTTCAAGACTCGAAGTCAAGTCGACCTACTTAATGGCAAATTAAATTTCAGACATTTTAATTGCAAATTCGAGTATTGAAATGTGTTTAATACTATCAGGGCATTGTGTGTATAACGAAAATATAAATTTAATCTCGATTGATCAAACTTATTCCCACGACGCCCGGATTAAATTTATTCTCGGAACATCGGGTGCCAGCAAATTAATCCAATTAATTTATTCTATTAAAGAAACATGACATTTTCACTCGCACACCTTTCGGCAAATTTCATCATATTATTTTTCATCGTTCTTTTTTCCATTTTTCTTGATAATTGAACCTTAATGATGTTATGTAACGGTCACTATTCAGTTAACAATTATCTCAATTACTCGCTCAAGGCGTTTATCGATAAATTGCCTGAAATCAAATTCTAGCGTTATACAATATTTTATTTAAATCGCGATCATTCCGTCTATTTAGTTTAGAGAATCGGCGATTTGCGAGAAGTTGTCGTGTTTATCCAAATTGACATTCGCGACGTAACATCGGCCTCCGCGTTGTTTCCACGGCACATAGGCCTTGCATTTATGTATGCAATATTCAATATCCTCAGTGTTTCTAGCGCAATGAGACGCGACTCAAGACTCAATGTAGCATAACTTGGCACAGTTTTTTTTACATAAAAAAAACGGCTAACTTTACACACATGGATTTACGCACATGGACTCAAGTTTTAATTTATAATACGCGTGGAAAGTCTGGCGGTGCTGTTGTCGAAAATTTTATGAATCTGAAGCGAATGGTCGCATATATAGGTAAGTGAATTTCAAGCGGTATTTAGATTTAGCAAGTAGATTTGAGTAGCCTCGGATTCACAATGTTTCTGTGATTTATCCACTGGTTAGTCTTTTTACCCTTTGTGATAGGCACAGGGATAAAATAAAGACCCTTTAATAAGAATCTATATGAAACAATCACTTTTGATGTAAGAGAGAGAGAGAGAGAGAGAGAGAGAGAGAGAGAGAGAGAGAGAGAGAGAGAGAGAGAGAGAGAGAG
>NW_017259202.1:241010-245988 GCF_001594045.1 Atta colombica
GGGGAAGAAATAGAGAATGTATGTCCTTCTCTCTCGCGTGATTTTGTTAAAATTAGAGCATACAAAATACGACTCGTATCTAATTAAAAAGTCTATAAAGACCGATATTCATAGTCAGTTCTTATATTTAAGATGGTCTTAAGTACAGTCTTAATATGTCATAAGCCGATCACAGAACAGTATTAGCATTTTAAGACATTACTTGAGGCAGTCTTAAAATAAGAATGGATAAGATTATGCGTATCGGCTTCTCTGAATATAGGCATCGGTCTCTCTCTCTCTGTCTCTCTCTCTCTCTCTCTCTCTCTCTCTCTCTCTCTCTCTAGTTCGATGCGCGGGGTACTTCATCTTTCATCCTTCGAATTCTGCCGCTTTAATTTACTCGCCATGATATCAGATGTGACATGACTCCATTATATGAACGTCGAGTAGGTCGAGCACGCAATTAACAAGTTTACTTGAGAACAGTGCGCGACGAGAAACTACAGTTAGCAAACGAATGCAGTCGAGAGTTAAATCTTAACTATTTCTGACGTTGCAATACGGGGGCGCGTCGTGAAATGCAGCCGGCCTTTTTTTCTTGAGTATCCTTGACTCGTCGTCGAGTATACATCATGCGAACCACAGTAAGCCTCGCGCCCATTTTCTTTCTTTCTTCTACCTTTTCCATCTTCTATCTTTCCCCGATGTGAGATTTTCTTTACACCGAGACGGTCTTGCTCGTATTCAGAATAGCAGTCGACTCTGCTAATTGAGTTCTTTAAATATCGAATCAATTCGCTTCTTTGCAGTTGATTATTTAAAAAAAAAAACCAAAGCGATACTTTCAGTCATTTCTGTTTTGCATCTTTCCAAACAATCCATTCTCACGGCCGGTTATCAGAATCTTGAAAAAAAAAAAGACTGTTGTATCAAATTATATATATATTAATAATACTATCTTTATTGTGTTTGTATTATCAAATAAAAAGTAAACCCCAAATGGTATTATTTTTATTATTTATTTAACTCTGACATATATCATTTGTATAAAAAATTTGGTACCAACAACTGGCAAGTTAAGTTCTATTAAATTAAAAATTAAAACCCAAGTGATACTGTTCTTATTATTTACTTAACTAAGTAAATAATTAAGTTAATCTTTATGAGATTAGGAAGAAATTGCTATTCTACTATGTATGTGTGCCACCAGGCACGAAAGGATTAAGTCATCGATTTTATCTTAGCTAATAGCATCTTAGAACTCATAAAGAACTTATTGCGAAAAATACTTCTTCAGCCAGGATTCAAATCTTCCGAATTCCGTGCAGGCATCCTCTTAGGCTCTTAGGTTGGACTTCCGAGGCATATTGGACTTCTTAGGCAGTAATCAATATGTATCGCAATAATCAATATGTATAGAGAAAGTGTACATTGAAAAACAGCGTGTATAAATGCAATAATATTAAGATTAGAACATAAAACCCTGAAAATATCTTTATTTTCCCTGCCCGTCATTGCGATAAAAAAAGCGCTCGCTTTAATTCAGGAACAATTTTTCTTTTTATCGAGTTGCGAAAAAGAGATAAATATTTAATTCTCAACCAAAACCATTATTTCTCACTGTACAAAATTCTCTATTTATATAATAGTCTTGATATTAATTTCACGATAGAAAATTTTCTGCGAAAATTCAGCGCTTCCTGCATAATTATAAAGTTTCTGGATATATCAAGCGATATTACGGATATTAGTTTCCGGGCTGGTACGGGCAGGAACAATCACGTCCATGTAACGCATCGCTCGTCACAGTGCGTGTCATCGTCGTCATCGTCGGCGGCATTAATCGGCGGCGAAGAAAGACTTCCATGAAGGTGAAACTCTGAGGAAGGGGATTCTGAGCGAGGAGACGACGACGACGACGACGACGACGACGACGACGACGACGACGACGACGACGACGACGACGACGACGACGACGACGACGACGACGACGACGACGACGACGACGACGACGACGACGACGACGACGACGACGACGACGACGACGACGACGACGACGACGACGACGACGACGACGACGACGACGACGACGACGACGACGACGACGACGACGACGACGACGACGACGACGCCACAACTACAAGCACGAGCACGATTCCGACTCCGATTCCCTTTCGCGTTGTTGCTCGCGCGCGCTTAAACATTCTCCGAGCCGAGCCGAGCCGAGCCCAGTCCGTGTCGAGCCGCTTCCACGGTCGCTTCCGCGCCTTTACGAGGCCGTTACTCGCCAAGTGTTGCGGTGTGGTGCGGTGCGGTGCGGTGCGGAGAGTTCTTGCCAAGTGTTGCGGGCGTGCGTTCGTGTCCGTACCAGATGCTGATCACGACGAGCCGTTAGCCAACGGGAGCTATGCTGGTGATAAGCGCCTTAAAACAGGTCGCGAACGCCGCTACCAACGCGGTTCATTCCGCTACCGGTAACGTTATCGGGCACGCTCACAGTAATTCCGGTGAGTCGACATTTTCCTTTCCCTTTCCAAATTCGAACGATCGCTCCTTGATATCTCTTTGCTGATAATGCCACGATTGCGACTTGCAATAGAGGAACATTTTTTAGTATTTATAACTAGCATATTAATGCCATAATTATTGTTGCTTTAGCTAATGTTAGTAGTATTAACTATAATTCTATCAATAAATGTAGTTGGCAACCCAAAAATAACTATAATTATATTTATTATTACCATAAAAGTAATTGTAATTATTATAAATTATAGTTAAATTACTGTAATTTCAATGCATTTTTAATGGTAACGATAATATAATATAATTATAACCTTATTTTCGGGGACTGCCAACTACATATATATTTATATTTGTTGATAGAAATATTATATCATTGCTAACATTATAGTAGTAATAATTATAATTATGTAATCATATTTACAAATACCAAAACTTTTTTCTCTCGGTGTAATATCTGCAGTCTCAATTTTCTTCTGATTTATTCTGGTCGATCAAAATGGTCTTAAAATACGACGTTTTAAATATCAAAAATTATTTGGATATCTCGCAAAGTTGTAGCCTTCTTCGTTTTAATGAAATGAAAAATTAAAATCTCGTTTCGTCGTGCAGATAAAAGCAAAAGCATCCAAGTAAGACGCATTTGAAAGTATAACATCAAATCGGCTTGAAAATCGATAGAAGCTTGCGTTCTCATTCGTAACGTGAGATTTGTAGGAGCACTATATACAGGTGAAGCGATCTATCACGTTCTTTCTCTCTTCTTTCACATTGCACTCACTCCTTATTTTTTAGCTTTTCGTGCTATGGAAAGCATCCACTATAGTATACATTTTTTCATATATACATTTTTTTATTATCCGCGCAGAGAAATATCGCTTGCGCAAAATGTAAAAGGTTACACGGAGGAGCAAGAACACAAGCGAGACCGACCTCCATCGGTTTCATAAGAACGGTACCACGATGGCGGTAACTTTCTTGCCACGCCTGTCAAGAATGTCAAGATCGCAACGTCAATCGTGATGAATTTTGCATTTTGCACCATATTGTGAGGGAAATACATCCCATGAAAATATACAAATGATTTTCGATAAATAAATAAATAAATAAATCTAAATTCAATCGCGAATACGAATCCGATTGCAAAGTCGCGAGAGAAGGATAAGTCACGATAAGAAATGGTCAACGGAACATCGAGACTCGCCTGCGGAGAAGTTAGGGAAATGTTTCGCTTTATTCCGATCATTCGAATTCTGTAGAAGTCTAAAAATCCAGGCGAGTTTTATGTAAAATTGAATTGCTCTACGAGCGACGGAGTCCATTGTATCCTGTTACGCGATTCTCAAGTATCAAAAGTATCAATTAAGTATATATAATAGCTAGACAAATGTCAATTACTTGCTGCGGCGAGATGTAATGTGGCCGTTATTATAGGTGACATTCACCTATTCAGGTTGCATGGACGTCAACACATTGAGCATTATACTAACTTGTAATGCGGTTTTGTCCAAACAATTAAAGAAAATATATGACAAATCTCTCGTAAAAATTCAATCGACAGTTGTCAGAAAGGAACAAAGCGATTACGAAGATGGAAATTGTTTCAATATAATAGTGGGTTTTTCTAACGATATGCGAGCACGTCGAAGCAAGTAGTAGCTTAGTTGCAACTATGCTCGCGCATTTATACTATCGTATGTGATTTTTTTTTTTTTTTTTTTTTTACACGATGATAGAGTGTGGATTACTAAATCGCCACAGATATACGACGTATTCATTTTATCTTTGACTCAAGTTTATCGTATCTTCATTATTACTCGTTTCGTTTTGTCATCAACCGGCCGAACGATCGCGGAGTACGCGGAATGAGAAACCGAGCGAGCGAGTGGGATGTAACATCGTTCGATGACCTCGCGAGCGAGAGGCGAATCGCTCTTCTGATGTTTTCACCAATATCTTAGAAAGTTTCTCGGCACTGCTTGCGAGACGCCACTAGCCTTGAAAATCACTCACCGCGGTACATACATACATATTTGTCTCATCTCTCGAACGCAATTGGAAATATCGTCCAAATACATCTCGCGATTCATCCAAATACATCGCGTCGAATCATCTCGCGAGTCATCGAAATTTGTCGCGAATCGTTTGGATAATTTCTTGTCGAAAAATTTCGTCAGGGTTGACCGCGAATCTTCTAATCCCCCAAAGTTCGTGAATCGGAATTAACGTATAAACTTTGACAGTAGGGACACATTGCAGAAATAAACGCTGTTTGAAGAAGAATTAAAGTTATCAATCGTATTAAGAAACCGTTTTAAGAATACATGTACTCTTTTCGAGGAAAACAGCATACTCATACTTTTCTCTTATTGTACTTTTTTTTCAGAAATGATAAAATTAAAAAAATTATTATTTAATATTTAAATTTATTATTTTACGAAAAAGTTATGCTTGGCCTGTATTAAGGCTATGTTCG